>NC_033630.1:1845358-1884685 GCF_001540865.1 Ananas comosus | reverse complement strand
CTACTATACTTTTATAAGTATTGGCTCTCTTATACTCATAAGTTTTCGGCTCTTAGATTTATTCTATTAACCATTTTCATCCGTTAGATCATACTATTTAACCAACTACCCACTCAACCCTAGGAGACCACTATCATTTTAAGTGAGGACCACCATCATCCTAACCACACACATCATCAATCAACGGTTAAAAATTTATGAGTACAAGGATGTCTATNTTAACTCTCCATATCTCTCTCTCTCTCTCTCTCTCTCTCTCTCTCTCTCTCTCTCTCTCTCTCTCTCTTAACCCGACTTTATAATAATTATCATAAACTCTAAAAAATGATATTTCAAAAAAATTGAGAAACTACTTTTTAATATCCTAATCTTACTATCACTAGGGGATCCCAAATCACCACTAATGAAATCCCAACTCACCCACCAATCAACTTATTATGCTACATTTTCCATCTTAACTAATTTCACATCTAGATTGCCAATTTTTTAGCTATCATTTTCTCAGTTTTATGATAATTAATATAAGTACAAGTTGATATATATATATATATATATATATATATATACAGGACGAATATAAAACAATATAAAATCACATTTAAATCCGGTACCTACGTACTCACTATACACTCCCTCTAAAAGGGATCAGGAACCAGGAAAAGGTACCACGAACAGAGGAACAACTCTCTTGATGTACGAAAAATCTCCTCTCTCTCTCTCTCTCTCTCTCTCTCTCTCTCTCTCTCTCTCTCTCTCTCTCTCTCTCTCTCTCTCTCGATCTCTCTCGAAGTACAAAGAAAGTGTCTTGGTTCAATCAATAAATTGACGTCCTTAGTCCAGTGTAGAAACAACAAGTAGAAAAAGGTACAATTTTCTATCCGATTTAATATTTTTCGAAAAGAACGTAACGAACAGAATTAATAGTAACCTATTTTTTTACTATAGTTAATTTGAGACAGTAATAGGATTTATCCAGATCGATAAAGCTTATTAATAACTTAAATCGATATTTTAAAATACTTTAATTTAAATGCCTATTTCAATAGATATTTATTATGTTATCTTAGTATTTTAACTTATTTAATAAATTATTTAAACGTTAAAACCATCATAATCGTTTTTTCTTATAGAGGAAATAGATTTAAAAAATATTTGAAAAAACTCAACGCTTAATCTATATACAACTCTACACCTTATTACACTATTATATAGTTGACAAAATCATTAAAATGTCAGATAAAACGGTTAAAAGATTAAAAAACCTAAATAAACTCTATCACTGTTTCACATCTTACTATTAATTACATAAAAATTATATCCCCTCGTTCACTCGTTGACACTAATCCCGATTTCACATTCCCCAAAAAAGAAAAAATTAACTCGTTATAATGTATATGTAGGATTTCCCACCACATGTAGAATGTGGGTAAAGTAAGATTCCAGTAAAAACAGTGGAGTTAAAAAATTTAAAAAAAATTTTTAGTTAAGCTAAAAATAGTTGGAATTCTTACACCTACATTCTAGCTACGTACATGTGAAAAAACCCCACATGTTCTTCATAAAAAGAAAAATTAAATCGGATTTTCAATTCTTAACACCTAGGATTCACGATTGGTTGATAGAGTTTTTATGTACGACTATCCTTACAGCGTGGATAGCATGAATTCCCGAGTTAGTGTTGCGAGCGTTTGAAGTTGGACTGAATTAGGTAGACTTGCAATCCAGATAACAACCCGGAGAACGGTAATCCAGAAAACACCTGGCGCAGAAATGAGTTGAATAATCGGAGTGGATTGTGTTGAATAATCAGAGGCCTCGGATAACAGTGCCCTATTCTACAACCTGGATAAAATCAGATTATTATTTATCGGTTGTTCTTATCGCAGTGAATACGGGAAATCCCGGGCAAACCAAGCTCAATACATTATAATGTTTCATAGAGCTGTATAGGTCCATAGAATCTAAAGCCACACTCTAATGATGACTTCGACGTAATCTCGCAAACCAAATTATGTCATTACATTATGATCTAATGTCACAAATATAGTAATTATACAAACCGGGTCAAATATTTTAAATCATTAGGACTGTATTTTCATATCAAAAAAAGTTTTAACGGGAACAACACCAGTAAACTTATAATAAAAAACGCTTTTACTGCTTACCTCCCTTCCTCTAGCACTACTAATGAACCCTCCTGCTGCGTTATCTTCTACTATCCACAAGCACGCTCTCTCTCTCTCTCTCTCTCTCTCTGCAGCTCTCTCTCTCTCTCTCTCTCTCTCTCTCTTTCACCGCACGCTCTCTCTCCCGGCCCCCCTTCCGCTCTCTCTCTACTTTTATTACGACAATTAATCTAAACCTTAACAACCTCCCATTTTAATAGTAAAATGTATTATACATCATAATTGCCCAAAGTCATTATTTTCTATGTGCTGGGGAGAGGGCAATTATAAAAGCTCCATTAGGACGAACTAAACATTACGATGTAATCGCTGATCTAATGTATCATCTAATTGGTTTGTGTCAATAGGACTGTCCTAACGGACATTAGGACGGTCCTATTGAGCTTGGTTTGCGTGGGAATATCAAATTACATAAAAGAAAAACGAGTCACTACTATAACGAAAATAATGTGATATTTTTATACATCAATTTATCCAAACCTTTTATTATGTTAAATGTTTGGCGTTCCATTATTTTATTTTAAACATTCGATGTTTATATATTCAATAATTATATGCTATAAAATTATAGGACACCAAATAATAAAATATTAAACATTTTATATAATCAGAGGACAAGATAAACTGTCGTTTAAGAATATAGATGGACCATTATTTCACTTAAAAAAATTTTTATAACTATTAGGTTATTTTTAAATGTTTCTGTACTAACTTCAAAAAGAATTTTTTATATATTTAATTAAAGAGTTAACTGTGTTATTACCTTTTCAGATCATACTTGGTTACATTGGAAAAAATAAGAGTGAACTTTGAATTACGAAAGTGTAAATTAAGGTATAATAATATCCCTAGTCCTAGTACCCAGTATAATTAAGTAGAACTGAAAACTGATAAATAAAGTATAACTGAAAACTGAACACTGTCAATGGATTTGTGATTTTGCTGAAACTTATTTTAGAGTAATTGATTACAAAATTTTCCCGTAACTGACTGAGATACGACATCAGTTAAACGATGTAGTAAAAAAAAGGAGAAACTTTCTCCCTTTTTAACCAGGGGATTAATTATCCTATTCCAACTAGATAGGTAAATGAAACTGATGAGTAAAGATAGAAATTTTAAAATCCCAATTGAATAAATTATAAATACAGAAGTAAGTAAATAACGTTTACGTCAAAGAAAGAAACAAAAGACTGCATCAAGGATACAAAAAGGTTGGGATTTTTGAGCTTGGAACAATTTCACACAAAGTATAAACTTAAGTCTTATAGATTGTCGCTCAACCTAACCATTAAACATATTTACGATGGATGTGACTCCACCTAACCATAAAGTATATTTACACAACTCCAAGCTGAATACTTACTAAGTTTTAAAAGTAACACATTCACCCTGTTCATGAAAATCCAGTCTTAATTAAATGGATAACGGAGTTTAAAATACAAAAGCTTCTCGAAGGCTCAATGAAACCGAGTACTTAAAGAGTTTTAAATAGCTATACTAATACGAAATTGTAGGTACCTAACAATGCATGGCTAGATCCTAAAGTGCACTTTCCTTTAAATTTAGAAACTGAATCATAAGATAATACTAAGTATGTTTTTACGTCTTAGTGGTGACAGTAAACTTGTAATCTATACATTGTGGTTTTCAAAATCGAAGTAGCCGATAACGTAGTTAGAACTTCATTCGAAAGTAATCAGTTAAAGAATGTTGGGGCAAACTCAATCCAACTACCTCCGGGATTTCTACGTTAAGCACTGGATTTAGCGCTAAATAAATAAATAAATAAAAACTCTCTATCTATCGTGCGATGGACAAAGCAAATAAAATAAATCTTTATTTGAATCGACTTTTACACTTAGTTGATCGTAAGCTTGAACCCTCAATCCTTGAGCCCATGGTTGATGGTTTGAGAAACGGTGAACGAGATCCCCATGTCAGCCAGATTTAGCGCTACAACGGCTGGTTAAACAAGTAAATAACAACAGTGTAAAGATACTAATACTACTACGAAGTAATGAACAGTACAAAGAATTAGTTACAGGGATGAGTGGGTGATGTTCAAGAAAATCAACTTATCGAAACACCAGGATTGATAGGGATATACGATAGAGTAAACCTCGATTCAATATATATATATACTATGAAATTCGGTGTAAAATAAAAATATTCCCTAATTCAAACCTTGATTAAACTAGTAATCAACCACTCTAATAAGGAAGTTGTTTAAAAAGTGGAAAACGTATTCTAAAGAGAATAAGATGTACTTGTAAATGTAGTATTTTTGGTTTTTGTGAACATTCGTAATCTAATTTCTCGAGAGTTAGGATGACGAAACCAAAAATCCGTTTAGAGTTTGTAATTTAAAAAGATAAAAGGGTACTTAATTAAATATTAAATTTCTAAGTTTTAACTTGGTAAAACTTTGGTGTGTGTTTTTCAAATTAATATTTGTATTTTAAAACTTTTTATAAAACTAAATACTAGTTCTAAAATAGTATTTATACTTTAAAATTATTTGACGAGCCTATTTTTCACATGTTTTTTATAATGATAAGTCAAAAGTCACGCCATCCCAATTCTTTCTACAAGTGTTTAGCTTGACTTTGGCTTTTAACTTAAAGTTATTTGTCTTGGTTTATTAGAGTGAAGCAAACCAAGCCAAACCCTGGTTTGAAAAGTTTTGTGGGGATCTTTTTCGGGTATTTATCTAGTTTTTGTGATCATTTGTTTTTAAGTAGAAAGGCTATCGCCACTACCGATCATTCACACACTTAGAGTATGTACTTGTTAATTTATCTGTTGATATATAACTACCTCTCACCGTGGTTGACTCGACTTTTACTACACGTACCGGTTTGGTTGTTTCGGTTCTGTTACACTTCTAGTTTTTCGAACTCGTACTATAAAAGAGAGAGAGAGAGAGAGAGAGAGAGAGAGAGAGAGAGAGAGAGAGAGAGAGAGAGAGAGAGAGAGAGAGAGAGAGAGAGAGAGAGAGAGAGAGAGAGAGAGAGAGAGAGAGAGAGAGAGA
The DNA here is from genome assembly GCF_001540865.1 of Ananas comosus. Classification (NCBI taxonomy): domain Eukaryota; kingdom Viridiplantae; phylum Streptophyta; class Magnoliopsida; order Poales; family Bromeliaceae; genus Ananas; species Ananas comosus. The sequence continues at coordinate 1,879,465 of NC_033630.1, read as the reverse complement.
GAGAGAGAGAGAGAGAGAGAGAGAGAGAGAGAGAGAGAGAGAGAGAGAGAGAGAGAGAGAGAGAGAGAGAGAGAGAGAGAGAGAGAGAGAGAGAGAGAGAGAGAGAGAGAGAGAGAGAGAGAGAGAGAGAGAGAGAGAGAGAGAGAGAGAGAGAGAGAGAGAGAGAGAGAGAGAGAGAGAGAGAGAGAGAGAGAGAGAGAGAGAGAGAGAGAGAGAGAGAGAGAGAGAGAGAGAGAGAGAGAGAGAGAGAGAGAGAGAGAGAGAGAGAGAGAGAGAGAGAGAGAGAGAGAGAGAGAGAGAGAGAGAGAGAGAGAGAGAGAGAGAGAGAGAGAGAGAGAGAGAGAGAGAGAGAGAGAGAGAGAGAGAGAGAGAGAGAGAGAGAGAGAGAGAGAGAGAGAGACAACAATCACCGTAGAGGTCCTACTCACACAATCCCTTGTTTCTCAGGGGTGTAAGCCCAGGTGCGGAGCGCCAGAAAGCGTCGGAAGCGGAGTCCGAACGCATTGAACTTGTACCAGTATTGAGCGCTGTTTAGACATCTTTTCGTTTAGCGAGAGTTAGCCGGTAGCTGATGAGACTTTAAAGTTATGTTTAAGAACGTTTTCCTATTTCAACAATTGAACAAAGACATTCCGACGTAAACGAAGCGCCTATTTGTTCCTACTTAACCAAACAAGATACAGTGAAACTCTAATGTTTAACATTGTGGGGACGAAATCGGTGAATTAAGAACTAATATTTTCATTAAAAGAAAGAAAAAATAAGATTCTTAAATTTAAGTATATACTCTTGGTGTTTTGAGGTTTTGATCAAACATAACATGTTGTAACAATCCATGGAGTCATGGACGGAAACATCAGTATACTTTAACGTATTTCCGATGAATGTGAAAACTAGGAGTTTGATAATCCGCGCGCCGTGAAATCAAGAGTTTGAAACTATACAATGTCACAGAATGAGTTTTTTAAGAATTTAATAATATTAAAAATTGAGTATGAAAAATTTAATAATATTAATTTAAAGTGTTAGATTAAATTAATTAGTTTATAATTGTACAGCGTTGCTACTTTCACTACGCCAAGTCGTCATAATATAACGAGTGAACCATGAGTTTGATTATCCACGCATTGTAAAAAACGAGTTTAAAAATCTTAACAACATTAATTCAACATGTTAGGTTAAATCAACTAATTTGTAGAATCTATAACCGTGTTATAGTTAGTGTTGTGTTTATGTAGTTGTTAAAAATTTTAAATTTAACTTTTAAAATTATTTAATTTTAAATTACTAGAGTATCAAACTCCGGCATACTAAACGTTAACAAATATCCTTATTAATGGATATATAGGGAGTTTTGAAATCTTTATAAAGTAAATGAAGATGAAAAAAAAGAAAAGTCATATGGGGAGTATACAAGGAGGCAATAGGTTTTACAGAGATGTCAATAGTGGGCAATTCAATTGAACCAAATTTGCACTAAATTTATAGATGGTGTCAATTTTTTTTTATTTTACGGTGAAAATAGGAATTGAATTCCCGTTTATTCTTTATAACCACTACCATCTTTCCATATAAACTTTTCTGGTTTTTCGTTTTATAAATAAAACGAGGATTGAATTCCCGTTTATTCTTTTCAGCCATGACTATCTTCCTATATAAACTTTCCCGTTTTATATATATATATATATATATATATATATATATGTATGCTGAGTGAGTAACTTAAGTTTAGTTAAAATTGGGCTAATATTGTTTATCTATAAAAACAAACCCAATAGACTAACAAAAAGGCAAAATTTTACTAAATTTACAATCTCTCCCTTTCTTTCTTTCACAGAGCTCTAAATCTCTAATCTTTTTCTCTCTTTTTTTTCTTTGTCTATTATTCCAAGTGGCCAAGTCTAAAGCCCTCCAAGCTACTAAATAACAGCATGCGTCCGCCGTTGCCTACCTTACCATTAGTTATGTGCTTAAGAAAATGTACAGAATATTTTTAACGTAAAAAATTATTGTTACAAAATTTTGATTTTAGTTATATATGATTGGATAGTTTAATTCAATATATTTATTTATATAATTTATTTATTTTTTGACCGCATAGATGAAAAGGAATAATATAGAGATTGAAGGCGGAAGAGAAAACATACGAGGCTGAAAAGATTATATATTCAACTCATAAATTATTTTTTTTATATTATAATATTGTATTTCATATAATTATTTTGCATTTTGAACTATCATGCATGTTTTTGTATTAAATTATAGAGAATGTTCTATACAAGATTATTGATGGTACGATGTTGAGAATTTCAAGCGGCTCGTTTAGGGCTCGAGTTCGCTCGACTAGAAATTAGGCTCGCTCGACATCAGCTCGAATTAATTTCAAGCTGAGCTTGAGCTTAAATTTAGGTTCAAAATTAATTTTAAGCTGAATTTGAGTCGAGATAAACTCGGTCGAGCTCGGCTTGTTTCCACCCCTAGTTAACTGCACAGAAATAAAATTTTCAGATAATATTTTATTTGCCCATCAAAAATCAGTTATAATTGATTTATCGTTTGTTTTTAAATTTATTCCTGGCTACTGTCCGCTTAGCCTCGAAAATATTTTTTTTTTTTTTCAATACATTCCTATCTTGAGGGTTTGTTGAAAAGATTTTGAGTTTTAGAAAGATAGATTGTGTAAATCGTAAATATTAACCAACTATTCCAAAAATGCATACTCATAGAAAGAACGTACGTATCTATCGCATTTAAGAGCTCAGTCACAATGCTCATGTGTTTCAATCTGACTCAATCATCTGAATGTTGTGTGTATTGTTGGGTCTGTAGCTCTACTCAACTTATTAGGTTCAACCCAACTTAACTTAATAGTCTCCTAAACCTATTGTCACAGAGCATAAATTTAGACCTATTTCAACTAACAGATTATTATGTATATTTAAAAGATGAATATTTTTCTAAGCTATATAAAAAATTGCTTCAAATATTCTTTGCTCAGCCAAGCAATACTCAGATGTCTCATTTGCCCCTAAATATATGCTCCAATTTGAGGCTTCAAGTTATAATGTGGCAAAATGTTGGAGGATTCTAATATACGATATATGAGTATTATTCTATCTTATTTTTATTTTTATTCTCAGCTGAGGTTATTATATTAAAAAAAATAGAGCTTCTACTACAACGAAAATATAATTTTGAGGTCTAAAAACAAATGCTCTATTTTGCGTATACAATTATCTTAGGGTTTGTGCAATTCTACTTCCGTTTATGTTTCTACTTTCAGTTGGAGTTATTGTAATTTAAAAAAAATAAAAACATTAGAGCTTCCACTATGGAAGATGATTTTGAGGTCCAAAATCAGGTGCTCTCATTTGAACCTCTTGACGTTCTTGTAAAGATGATGTTAGAGAAATTAATCTCCATGTAGTGTTTATCCTAATAACAGTATTCAAAAAATACTTCATCGGACATAGGCGCCCTTTGTTTCTTCTTCAAGCACCACTTTTGTAAAAGCTCTCGCTAAACCAAAAAAATATAGTATTAGATTCCAGAAGCACTCCAAGCAATAAAAACAAGATAGAAGGTTCAATATTTATTTTGAGAAATCAAAACTCTGTTGTTAAGTAGGAAACCCTTATTAGGGAAGAGGTATCCTTTAGGCCTCACTCAAAGTGGCGGCAAAGTGTCCTATTGACTAGGGGTATTTTCGGATGTGAGGTTTCCTATTCGATTGGGAATAGAAGCAGTGTGAGTTTTTGGATAGACAGGTAGAGCAGCCAGTATTCCCTTCAATCACACTTCCCCCGAATCTTTGATAGTTTGGAAAACCACTGGGTGAGTGATTGCTTTGGTAGAAACGGCTGGAAGTGGAATAAGATCCTGCAGGGCTTTGGCCCGGGAACTCATCCCAATCGCGAATCACTTTTGGAGCTGAAGGAGATACTCTCCAACTTTACCTTATTGGATAATAGAGATGAAGCTAGATGGAGATGGAGTCAAACGAAAGTGTTCAAGGTTAAGTCATTTTACTGTAGGATGGGGGAATCAACGAAAGGAGCTTTGCCCAGCTATGGAAGATCAAAATTTTCTTGAAAGTTAAATTCTTTGGATGGCTGGTGTTGAAACAAAAGGTGCTAACAATGGATAATCTAATGAAAGGATGATGGTTGGAAGAGGTGAGTTGCATGCTTTGTATGGAAGAACCCGAGACGGTAGATCATCTTTTCCTGAGATGCTGTTTCTCACATGCACTATTGGATTGCCTATTACTGAACAAACGAGCCCTAAGTGCATGTACTTCAGTTGGTGAGCTCTGGAAAGTTAGCAATGGTAAGTGGGGCGTAGTAGGGAGAAAGGAGTTAACGATCATTGTCTCTACTTTGTGGGCTATCTAGTTAGAGTAGAATAGTCGAATTTTTGAGAAAAGAAAGCTGTTGTTGTTGTTTTTTTTTTTTTTCTTAGAGATAGGTACGTAGCACGCTACCCGTTTCGTTTATTTTATTTAGAAATAAACTTAACTAAAAATGTGAATCAACTAGGATTCGAACTTGGGTCTCGGATACCAACCACCAAACCCTTTGCCACTTGCTCTAGGAATGGTCGGTAAGAAGCTGATGTTGAGACGGTTGTTGAGGCTAAATGCAAGAAAGCTGATGCTGAGACGGTTGTTGGTGGACTTATATGTGGGAGCTTTATTGCATTTAGCCCTTTTTTTTCGTTTCATCAAAGCTCAGTTGCTTTACTTTGTTGCTAAATTCACCTTCTTGCCGAATGAAGCGGTAGCATGATACCTTTCTCTCAAAAAAAAAAAAAAAAAGTCTGCTGTTAAAAATTATGAAGTTTGACATACATAATAAAGAAACATAAAAATGTAATCATCTTTTTGCAAATTTTTACATCCCTGTGTAGGACACCGGAGCATATGTAAAGATTATTATAGTAATATATAGAATAATTCGACATATCAAATATAACTATGAGAAAGAAAAGATTAAATTAACCTCTGGTAGAATAAAGCTATATTGTTTACTTGAATCTAGTTCATCATAAAAACATCACAACAAATGAATCTATGATTACTCATGCATGATCTCATAATATATATTGTATATACATGGAAACCATATGCTTAATTATAAAAGGAACTTCCTAGTATTTTTATTTATTTGGAATTAATGCGCATAACATACCCTTCTTTCAATCCTCAGAAGTAATACTTTAGTTGCATAAACATGTTAGGATTTGGTTAAATTTATAGTTGAATCCTAGTTAAATAAGAATTAATAGTTAAATCTATTGAAGATAAATTAAGATTTAAATATAAATTTAATTAGTTTAGGATAAATATTTAAATCTATTGAAGTAAACTAAATATAGATTTAAATATTTATCAGAGTAAGAATCCTAATTATATTAGGATTTGGATAGCTTTTGATGTAAGTTATAAATATAGCATAGGTGATATTACTTTGGTGGTGATATGGATTAGCCATATGGCATGGCCAAGATGGTCATGATTTTAATTGCATCTAGTGCATGGGTGTAAAAGGACGTGTGCGGCTTTCGTAGCCGTGAGCCATTGGTATACCTGGTGCATGGATGCACAGGATGAGAAAGATGTCTTCTGGAGCATAGAAGACGAGAGAAAGGTAGGAGAGATTCAAGAAAGAGGGCTCGGGGTGTAGCTACTCTGTGCAGAAAAGAAGTCAGGTGTAATCTTCTTTTATTTAATGAATCTTATTTTACTCGCATATTTTTCTCTTTTATGATTGTATCAGCTTCTGCTGAGGAGACGGGTTTATGATAAAAATCCGATTTAACGCTTCCGTTGCAGAATCCCAACAATCGGTACCGGATTCATAGCAATCGGTATCGAAGCGGGTTGCGGATTCACAAGATCCGGTACCGGGGCGAGTACCGGATTCCCAACAAAACAATGATCAGCTTAATTCTTAAAAAAAAAACAAAAAAAACAAAAAAAACAATGATCAGCTTACAGATATAAAGTTATACTGTTTATTTATACACTATCATGACATTGTAATGAGAAAATAGCGCGATAATTAACTTGTTCTTAAGCCGAACATTTCGAAGACACCTAATCCTGCAAGAATAGGACCACCTCTACATGGTCTACATTCGACGGCATCATTCGCAAAGCTCATTGCACGAACCAGAGACAATGGCTAGGGATTTGATTACTTCATTGAGAGGATTAAACACTATAGTGTCATTTACATTTGCAACCATGCATGGAGACAAAATAAGCGCCCTTAACAAATTATCGACAAAAAAGAAACAAAAGGGAAGAAAAGAAAAAGAAAACAGTGGTCCTTGTTATGCCTTTCTATCAAGAGAGAAGCACAATGACATGAAACTAAAGAGGAATAAAAGGAATGAGAATAGACAGGTGAGATGCTCGGTATACTTGCGTGGGTTCCGTCCCGCCCACACCTTTGGACGAAAGGCGCAAAAGCTACTGCGATAGAAATGCATGATTGGCCCGATTCTTGCTCCACATATCGTTTTCGAGTGTTGATAAGAGGGAGGGAATCTTAACCCGGATTGGCATAACAAAACTGAGCTAGTTTCGGCCCCAAAAGCGATCGCGAATTCGAGAAATTCTTATCTTTGGTGAACCGTGAAAATGAGATGAATAATGAATCAAAGCCACACGGCGTCTAACCTGACCAGCGTTCTGCAACGGAGGGAGAGATCAGCACTTCTCCAATCAACTGCAGCTCTTCGAAAATCAGTCCCCCTGCAGGGCTACATCAGCAGCCAACAAGCACAGTTTCTTGAAAGAGCCAATCAGTTCAATCATCCAACTGCCGCTGTCGTGGCCCGTTCAAATTGTGTGCGAATATTTATCGGTCACACATCGGAGAAAGAACGAGGCAAAAAAGAAAATGCAAGCAAAAGTTTTATACTTTTGAGCTGATAGTAATAGCAACTTAGAAATAGCCAATGTGTAAATTAGTTTTGAGTGAGAATGCAAAAAATTTATGGTTACGGCCAAATTATTCCACTGTTCAAATTATGAGTGATACTATCTGTACATTTAAAAGAGAATTATAAATCTTATATCTCCTTATCCAAGGAATTGAGATCTTGTTTTGTTATTTTTTTGAATACTACAAACCTAAAAGATTTTCTGAAGTTTAGAATGATGAGTGTAAAAAAGTGACCCCTTATTGAATGTACAAATAGCATTTTATTAAACATTTTATTAAAGGATCCAAGAGTAAAAACCATTAAATCAGCATTAATATCTTCATTATACATGGAAATTCAAATTTCGCGTAGTCAGAAACAGGTTAGAACTTAAATGTTTGTCAAATTTTTTTTGTTGCCTTCAAGAAGAAATTAACAGGGCCGAGGCCCCAAAATTTATTACAAAAGAAAGAAAGTTTGGATAGAAAGATATATACAAATAATTATTAAATAATATAAAACAATTATTTAATCTTTAAGTTCTCAGATTATGGTGTTTTTAATATTATTTCTTTTATATTAAAAACTTTCCTTCAGCCTTGGTTCGAGACTCTTTGGTAGTTCCATGACGTAAACATGAATAAATTAGGAACCTTAATAGGATTCGAACTCTTTAATAATATCATATTAAATAATGTGAAACAATTATTATTATTTTAATTAAAAGCTCAAGTTACCAACAAACGATGTTCAATTATTACCTATTCGACATAAATAATGTGAAACAATTATTTTCTCACTAAAGCTTAAGCTATTAGATTTTTTTTTTTTTTTTTTTTGGGTATTCGACAACAACGCTGTGGTCGGGAGTGCCTCAAATAAATCAAAACCAACACCAAAACAAGATGTAGGATATAAATATAGTTATAATTGGTAAGATTTAAACACGAATGTGTACAATTGAAGTTCTAGTAGACTTACAGTTCCATGAAATATAAACATTTAACTGGAGTGGACTTTCCCTCTTCCAAGTAATGAAGAAATTTAGAGGAGAAATTCTTTCCTTTTTTCCTTAATTTTTGAATAAAATCATAGTCAAACAATCAAATTTGAGCATTCCAAAGATTAGCCAACAATAAAGTACTGTTTTGCAATATTAATTAGGTAATAAAATATATGGAACCTACTAATCTTAGGCGATTCTTTTATTGCTTATGGAACTTTTCTTTGTGTAACAGATGACAGATAAAAGTATTAATTTTGATGAAAATCAAATCGAAAATTTGAAATTTAAATGGTACCAATAAGATATATATATATAGAGAGAGAGAGAGAGAGAGAGAGAGAGAGAGAGAGAGAGAGAGAAGAATACCTCTAAAAGTAAACATGACAGTTTACTACTGCACCATTTCTGATGACAAGACATCCAAATTTATAATCAACATAGTTAGACTTGATCTAAATTATTTAAATTTTTATAAAAAATAAATTTTGTAATTTTTCAATATAATTTATTATCCAAGTGGTTCAAAAATTCAAGAAAAGAGTAAAGCTAGTCTATTTCTAAAATAAATGAAGGCATTTGCTTGGGCATCGTTTTCGAAGAAAGGACATCCGAATCGACGATCAAAACCGTTAAATATGGTTTAACACTGTTTGAACTTCATAAGACTCAAATTTCGTAGTTTTTTTATGTCATTTGTCTAGTGATTATTATCTCAAATTCACCTTATGTTAGCTTTTGGAAATAGTCACTTTACGAATAGGCAAATAATGCCAAAAAGTTATAAAATTTGAACTCTATAAAGTTCATATAGTTTAAGATCAAATTTAATAATGTCAATCATGGATCTGAACACTCCATCACTTGAAATGACGCGTAAGTAAATGTCTTCGTTTACCAAGTATTCTAGCTGTATAGAGGCTCATAATATTGTACCCAAATTTACAATAAATAAATTTTATGGCCCTTCATGCAAAAGAAACCAAACACCTCATCATAGAAAGCAAAGGAAAATGCTTACCTGTACACCGTCATAAGGGTGTACATCTTACACTTAGATATCATTGAGTTCACAAAAATTCAAGTATGTTTTAATGAAAAAGAAAATTGATGTGATAATAAACAAATAATGATCATTGGATAAAAAGCGTGTAAGATGTGCACCTTACTTTGAGATATACCAATAATATTGCTTACCAAAAAAAAAAAATCTAAATCCAAATGTTTGAGATTAACGCAATATGAAATGACGACGATTTATAAAGAGTCGGGAGTTAGCGACGATTGGCACAACTTGGTGGGTGATGTGTTGTAACGATCTGGCCCACTAGCATTAATAACTTGTTGGACTCAAACCACTAACCTAAAATGCTTAAATATAATTCAATTATTAATTATTAAGGTATATGGTCCCTTATATTTTCAATCGTGATCTATGTGAGACTACTGAGGCGTTATAGATTTCCTAATTAGTAAATTCGCGAATTATTCGCGAATTATTGAAAATCCGAATTAAACGGTCCGTTTACGAATTTTTCCTAAAAAAAGAGAATTATTCGCGAATTTTTGGGCCAGCCGAATTATTCGCGAATTATTGCCGAATTATTGAAAATATGAATAAAAAATTATAATTTTTATTTTTAAATATAAATAATCTTATATTTTATATTTTATACCGAATTTGTTTTTTAAGTCGAATTTTTCAACGAATTTAAAAATTAGAAAACGAATTTTATGCGTATAATATCCGTACCGAATTTTTGCCGAATCCAAATTAACTAACTATGATAGATTTCCCATATTTAGGTCCTAACATTCTCGTCGGATTTAAATCCAATCATACATATAAATTACCAAACGTGAGATTCTAGAGATGACTCCTATGGAAATCCGTGATGGAGCACGGTTTCCCGCATAATACTTAGTTCCCACACTTTTGATTCATATTCGACTCTATAATCAAATGTAAAAATCCAGCCTACTATCACTAAAAACTCATTGAGCTCAAACCATTGCTCAAATTTTCATGACCAGTAATTATTATTAAGGTCTATAATTCCTTACATTTTCAATTACAGTCTCTTTTCCATCCAATATGAGGTTATTGGGTGGAATATTTGGTTTATTTTTCTTATTTGCTTAAGTTTTTTTTTTTTTTTTTTTTGAGAAATAGGTAGCAAGCTTAAGTCTTTTTTTTTATTTTTTGGAAAGAGAGAAAAAGGTGGCATACTATTTGCTTTATTTTTTTTTAAAAAAAATAACTTAGATAGAAATGTGAATCAATTATATTTCAAATTTAAAATTTTGGTTTTCAACCATCAAGCTCATGGCAACTTGCACTAGGGACGGTCAGTCTTTTTGCTAAAAGTTCTAGTGTTTTTTTTTTTTTCCCCATAAATTGTTTTCCCTGTCGAATTGTTTTTTTTCTTTGCTCCTAAGCTCTACTGCCTCTTGTCACGGGTCAATCGTTTCCGTGTTAGGACTTGAGAAAGCTTGCTCATCTTCGAGCAGGAAGGCGGATGCCACACGGACTTTGCGGTCAAAAAATTTAAGTCCGTGATACTCTGCTTTGTAAATAAAGTAGCGGCATACTAATTTTTCCCTAAAAAGAAAACGGAAAAAAGGATGACTCCCGGCATTCGGCGGCGCCGCCCCCTTGGAGGAAAAGAGCTGTCGCTGTTGAAGCAACTGTTTCGGTTATTCGACGGTTATCGCCACCGACTCTCACGTAGAGACCCGATTCTCTTTCGGCGCTGGCTTTGTTAAATGCAACTCGACAGTTTCTGTTAGAACCGTCAAATCGAACTAACACGGCGCGGACTTTAATACAATCAAATTTAACTGCAAAGAATGCGAGAAATACTCTTCCGAAAAGTCGGTTATTTTTATATTTGGGTTGTTTATATATATAAGTGATGATCTAAGCACAAACCAATATATATGTTTGTGAATCCTTTTACGGTCGCGCATTTCAATTTTTTTTTTTTTTTTTTTAATACGAATTTCAAGCCATATAGTGTTATACTTGCTTACAACTTTTACAATCTTTTGAATGTTTCTTTCTCTAGCTTAGCTCCTTCGCCCCAAACAAAAGAACTCACGAAGTGTACACCTAAGCTTACACACAAAACGAAACAACTTTACCACATCTATTACTAAAGCTTAATTAAAACATTATTAGTTTGACAGGAACAACTTTTGTCCACCTATTAACAAAGAACAGGAAACTAGAACACTAAACAACACTTAAAGCTTATTACAAGGATTGACAGGTTCTAGAATGTATGTTAAAATTTCAGACAGTAAAGAACATCAGAGAGAAAATAGTTATATGTATATATATAATATATATATATATATATATTATATTTCTATGAGACTAGCCAACCTTAGACCCCCTTCTGCTTCAAACTGCATGGATCACATTGCCACTGCCATTGTTCAGATCCGTTCTCGCCGAGGCCATAACACGGTTCGCATGAAAAGCCGACTGCCTCGGAGTGTCAGACCCAAGAAGCTTAAGCGAAAGAGCGGACGGCTCTATCTCACGAAGGCTGAGGCTGGAGATGCTTGGCACCTCATCCACGTTGGTCAGCTGCTCCTTCGGGGTTAGGGGAATCGGCTTTACGACTTCGTGAGTAGCTTCCATCATCTCTTCGTCTTGACAAGCAGGAGGCGCCGGGGGCGGAGGAGGGAGAGTAGGAGGCCAAAATGTTAAAGGGACGGGAAGAAATGCAGGGTAAAGTGTTGGTGCTATTGGTATTGGGGGAGTATTGTTACTGTTGTATGGGGTGGTTTCTTTGAGCTCTATAGCAGGGAGAGTTAGTTTGGTTGCACCAAGCTCGGATTCTTGGTGTTTGTTGAGAGGTAAAGGAGGAAAAGGATTTACTTTTGCAGGTTCGTTAGGAGGCGAATGAAGCATGAACTGTTCTTCGGGAACTGAGTACTGGTCCATTGACTGTTCCATGGGCTGCAAACGAAGAAAACAAATGATAAGGATACAAGAGGGATCCAAATAAGGGCTTATTGAATATTGAATCCCGCAAAATTTACCCCAACTTCAAGATAAGCTTCAATTTTAACAATTTAGTACCTAATGGTTGTTCTGTTTACTGATTGATTCTGCTAGCCTATTATCTTTTAGAAAAAGAAGCCATGTTGGCGTCAGAGTTCACCAACAGGGGAACCTAAAAAAGATAGCAGTATCAGCAAACTCTAATGATGATGCTTAATCGACATCTTTTTTTTTTTCCAAATTGTAGGCTACTGGAAGAAAGTACTTGATTGTTAGAAGGCACGAAGTACAGGAACTAAAGTTGGTAAATTTGAAACTCTTAAGGAGGTGTAAGAGTATTTGGAATCAAGGGTTAAAAGAACGTGTTAGCCTTAAACAACTGGGACCAAATCAGGAAATGCATATATACCATCTCAGGGATCATGTCGAACAAGCTCGACCGCCTCTTCCTTCTTGATGAGTTGGTTTGCCGAATGAAGTACTTCTGGGCATGGCTGGCCACCTGCGTAGGAGTCCTTGACACGACGAAATTGCGAGCTATTCCACGCCAATCACCTTTTCCCAGCTTCTGCAGGCCCAACAAGAACATCCGATGCTCATCCTCTGTCCAGGGGATGCCTGTAGACCAACACGCAATCAAAGCATTTGCTCATTAATTATCCCGCAACTCTGCATCTCATTAATTGACAGAAAGAGAACACAAAATGCTTAATGTAAGAAAGAAAATTAAAGGTGCAAACTGTCTTAAAATAAGTATTTTCGCTTAAGGTAAAGACAATCGGAAGAAAGAGAGTAGATACACACCATTTTAAGGATACAAACTAACGTAAGACATTGTACTATGTAAAGAGAGTATTGAGTTTCTGAATATCCAATCCTAATTCCTGCCATAAAAATTGGTTAGTGCTTTTCCAACCATTAGTTTTCTATAAAATAAATATCATTCTACAATTTTCGAAAAGAAAATCAAAACTAAATGACCGATACATCTACAAGAAAGCGCATCCCTGAACATCAGCAAAAGAACAGGCACCTCCTAAGAAATTAGCAGGTCATGGAATAAAACATGAAGCTACAAAAAAATGAATCTCTACTTAAAAAAAAAGCACCACTTCACTAGTGCTTGACAATAGGCTGATACACTCATAAAACAATAGGGTAGAAATATTTAATACTTCGATCTAAACCATTATATCTATTCGTTTTGATTGCAGACCTACTTGAGAAGAAAAAGGAAAAAAGATGAAGAAAAAGAAAAAAGAGTCACAAGCAAAGATGAAGAAACTGATTAACAAAAGCCTATTACTCAGTAATAATACTCAAATCCAGTCTTGGACTTGTAATGTACTTGAAGACCTTTTACAGGTAATGATGTAAAACAACTCTCTGCCGCCCAAGACCCATGCAGAAAAGGGATGAAAAAGGAAGAAAAACTAACAAGCAATCATTCTTTTGGTCTCAAGTTATCAAGTCTAAATCATTAAGGCATGCAGATCATTAACATAGGACAAACAAGCTGTCAAATCTAGGACATGCATGTGCTAACTCATTGAGGTACGTAGCGCCAAACAAGCCATCATTCATTGGTGTCAAGGTGTTGTCGTGACATTAGATACGGAGTTTATCTCTTCGCTCTATAAGCTTCCAAATATGACTAGAAGTTTAGTAGATTATTCTAAAGAAAAGAAATTTCTAATATTCAATGTTTGTCGTGCACCTTATATGACAAACAAGATATCTATGTCAAATCCAGCACACACGTGCTAAATCATTTATGCACGCAAAGACAAACAAGTGAAGTCTTAAGAGTGTTCGCAGCATGGGTTAGGGAATTTATTTATTTATTTCTTCTGTCGTGCAGCTCCCACATTAAAAGTACAAGTTTAAAGAACAACTATGACGGAAAGAAAGTTCTGATGTTCAATGAGCTCCGTGTAATAAATATGACAAACAAGCTATCTATGTCGAGTCTAGCACAAACATGTGCTAAACCATTAACATACGGGAAGACAAACATGAGGTCATTGTTTACTCCTTTTATGTGTTCCTGACGTGGATTAGGCAATCTATTTCTGCTGTCGTGCAGCTCCCCCATTGAATTAAAAGTTCAAAAAATGATTCGAACAGAAAGAAAGTTCCATGTTGTCGCGTACCATATACGACAAACAAGCTACCTATGTCATGTGCTAAATCATCAAGGAACACAAAGACAACCAAGCGATCATTCTTTAGTCTTAAGGTGGTCATGACAGGGGGTTAGGGAATTCATTTCTTTTGTCGTGCAACTCTCTGTCAACTAAAAGTTTACAGAATGAGTCAATTGGAAAGAAAATTCTGATACACAACTGACTGCCGCATAACGAATACGACAATCTAGCTATCCCTGTCAATTCCGGTACATGCATGTGCAAAATCATTAAAGTGCACGAAGACAAACGTTTTAATTCGAGTTAAACATTACCATTTCTCCTCCCATGAAATATTCCCACAACTTTTAAACCTCCCAAAAACGACGCGGAACGGCTTTCTATATACGAATATCCGTTTCAGACTAAAAGAGCAACTGAAATAGTTGAAAGTTGGCAGTGACTAAGATTTCAATTATTACAGAAAGTAATGCCCAATTCAGAGAAAGTTTTGAAATCTCACTGGCATGCACCTCATAATTTCTTAACTTTTAAACTTCATATTTCTTTAACATGAAGAGAGACTTAATTCTCCTTCAAGGACATTGAAAATACACTATCTGCACACATATCTGAAATCGAAAGAAATTGAACAAGTAAATTTATGCAAGGAAAACAAGACTAGTGGACCTTCGAGTTCATGCAGGGGCTTAACCTAATTTATATATCTCATTACATCAAAATATGAAATGGGGACTTGAGAAATGGTGCTGCGCATAGCAAATAATAGAAAAGGAACTTTAAAAAAAAAAAAAAAAAACAATTGCCATGGAAGCCAGTGGAAATGCAGAAAATTGAAACTAATTTCATATCAACAAGTATAAAATAATCAATAAATTTTACTTCATTTGGAAGCATGGCGATCCCTTGATAGGTATTGATTGATAAGAGGGTCAAATTCAAACACCAAAAGGTGTTTAGATCAAAACCACATTTTTAATGCTCCAATAAGATTTGTAAGGACAACTTTGTGTGGACCATCAACCATCGCTTTCTCACATATGTTTAAGAATTAGGTACTAAACCTTAAGGATAGTATAATATGGCCCCCATAGCTAAGGTGTCGGCCATATTGGACGGCTCCAAAAGAGACATGTAAATCAAATTAAGCGACACGAGTTCTTAAGAAAAATGCCCTAAATTTTAAGAACATGCAGCCACAAACTAATTGAAAAAATCAAAAAAAAGAAAATGATAAATCCAGAAGAAAAGATATCAAATTTCCACAAAAGAACAATTTTTCTATACATACACTGGTTTAAAAAAAAAAAAAAAGAAACAAATAATCTCTGAGGCTTTTGCTTAAAAATGCTTTAAATATCATAAAAACTGAAAAGCCCTTTTCAAATGCCACCGAATAGCGACGAGAAATCGAAGAGAAAAGATCGAATTTTGGCAAAATTCCGAAGGAAAAACGGGGAAGAGTTAGGGGAAAGATTATAGACCTCTCTTGCGCTCGCCGCGGCAATTGGAGGAGCTCGAGGCGTGGACGGGGTCGTCGGATTCGTACCCGGCGTCGCGCAGGGCGTCGGCGGCGGCGGAGGCCGCCGCGGCGGGTGACGAGGAGCCGCCTCCTGCGGCGGCGCCGCCACCTCCGCCGCCGCCCGCGGCCGAGGCGGAGGAGAGGCACCCCATGCTCGCGCTCTTCTTCATGGGCGCCACCCCTTCCATGATGCGCACCCCGAAGAGCCGCATCACCCCGCCCCCGCCTCCCCCCGCCGCCCCCCGCGCCGGGCACGTGCGCGAGTTGTGCCCGTTGTTGCTGCAGTGCGAGCACCGCCGCGTCATCGCCGCCGCCGCCGCCGCTCCCCGATCGGCCTCACGCGCCTCGCGCGTGACCCCGCGGGGAGAGAGAGAGAGAGAGGGAGAGAGAGAGGGGCGGGGTTGGGCCGTGGGGGAGGCGCTCGATCTCGGAGAAACGGAGGAGGAGGTGGTGGTGTTGTGTGTGCGCGCTGTGTTGTTATGTTTTTTCGTGGCTTTGGGCATTAAGAAGGGGGAGGCCCTGCGAATTGGGGCGTACATTCACAGGTAATTACGATACTACCCTTTGGACGGTAGCATGAATGCTCTCCCTGTCTTCATGCGAACCCACCTCGCTCACGACGCATCACCACCGTCCAATGTGAACGCCAGCACGGGGTGAGACCGCGTTGGATATTGTAGTAACAAAGATGTACACCGGTTGTACCCACACTTCAAATTGAAGCATGTGAATTACTGTTTTACACTTCTCTTTCATTTTTCTTTTTTTTTTCCCTTGCCATACGATAGTCCACTTTCAATATAATAGGAACTGAGAATCTAAGTCACAAAATGCGTAGAGACGGAATACCTATCAATAACTCTATTGCAGCTTTCAACTGCGTTTATGTTTGTAAACTATTCCACTTGCATTCAAGTCAATAATAGATATATTTAGAATTCTTTTTATGCACATTTCTAAAAAAAAAAAAAAGAACTTTGGTGATAATGCTGGCAAAGAAAATTTTATATCTATATCAATAAAATTCGGATCAGAAAATTAAACCAAAAGAATGAATACACGTACTAACACACGGCCATAGAAGCCGGCGTAGAAAATCTAATTAAGATCGATCATATCCGACAAACTCGAATTATAAAATTCAATCATGTTGATCGAAAACGCATACCACTTATCCATCCGATACCCACACTGCGACAAATCGAATTATTATATAGATTAAATAATTAAAAATCCAATCATAATATATATATTTTTTAAAAAAAAGCAGCATACTATCCATTTTGTTTATTCGTTAGTCGATAACTCTAATTGTAACTCCAATATGTAGTGCGACCAACTGGCTATTTATTGGTATTTACGGCCGAGGCCGTGTGGTGGGGGCCGTCGTTGCAGGAGTGTTACAAGCAAACAGACCAGTGGCATTATCTGTAATTTGTGGGGAAGTTCGTGGCCTGATAGATGACCGCGACATTGCACGGCAAACCGCGGTAACTTACATCGCAGCGTATACGGAAGTGGGGGAGTTTAAGGTTTGGATCTGCGGGGAAATTACGGGAACGCCACTCCACGTGACGCACGCGCAGGAGCCCGTTAGTTATGAGCACGCTCGGGGGGCGTACACGGAAGAGAGTGGGGGACGCGCGACGCGGTCCACGTGGCAAGCCGTGCCGCGACCTCCTGTGCATGGGGGTAGATGCTGTGAAATGACTGTTCTGCCCTTCTTTCTTTCATGCAGGGTGCAATTGTCCGTAAGAAAAAATCCTATAAAAAAAATATTAGATTTTTTTTTTAATTCACTCATTTCGTTATAATTATTAAAAAATATTTTTATTATATTTTACTTTTGAAAGAAAAAAATTATTAGTTAGAGATAGATGATACGGTGTAAATATGTAGACTTTCTCACGAGGGTTATATTTGTCCGACCTCCAACGGACGGCTCTGGTTGCTTGAAAGCTTGATGCGGTTGTTGGAGTAATATATAAAAAAGAAAAAGAAAAAAAAAAAAACTTTACTAAACTTTGCCCAACTTGCAATTTAATTTATCTTCTAAATAATTATGTTAAGAGAACGATCACATGTTCTCAAAAATATTGCTTTTAAATATTATTTATTTGCGGCAGATGTGATGCGATGATTATTATTATTAATTAGTTTATACATATTGTTTGCAATAATACGTTTGGAGCAGCTAAAGTTTCTGTATTACGTCAATTTAGCAAGATATTTATTGTAAAAATTAATTATCAAATTAAATAATTTAAGTCACCTGGTTGAAATTAATATGATTCATGTATAATTAGCAAAAATCTAGTCAAAATAATAGAAATGAATCCTCCGAACAAACATACGGAAGTTCAAGCGAAGAATTTGACGAAAATACGACTCACGCATGGTTATACTTGATTATAGACACTTATTATTGTATTAGCAAAAAAATAAATACTGACCGTTTCTAGAGTAAGTGGCAAAGGGTTTGGTGGTTGATACCCGAGACCCAAGTTTGAATTCTAGTTGATTTACGTTTCTAGTTAAATTTATTTTTAAATGAAATAAATGAAGCTGGTAGCGTGTTACCTATCTCTAAAAAATAATAATAATAATAAAAGCAAAAATATAAATAAATAATAATATGTTTTAAGTAGATGTACGAATCAATTAAAAAGTCTCGAAGTAATATTCTTTTCTGAGTTTAGTGGATAACTTATAGTTTGAGAAAGATTTAGATGGTTAAGAAAAAAAAAAATTTAGGGGGGGTTTAATTGTAATAATTTTATTTTAATTTTATGAGGAGTGTTTTTTGGGTTGAGCTTGAGCAGCGTTAAATAAAGTACACGTGACAAGTGGGAACGGACACGTGTCCTCCTCGCCAGAAAGCGACCGACCCGTGAATAGAAACCGTCAACTACAATTTAACACACTCTCCGGTCAAAACAATACCCCTTGACTTTTCGACATGAAGAATCAACCGTCCAAAAGGAATCTCCGTACAATTTACTTAGATTTGCCCAAAATTACAGTAATTTAAGTACCAAAAATTACTGAATATTAAATAAAATTTACATAAAATTATAAACTATTTTAAATTAAATAACCAATATTCAAAATTTTGATTTTACTGTGAAATAATACAACCGTTGTTTTATAAAAGCCTAAGCTAATTATAGAGAACAATATTTAAATATTTTTATATTTAGCACTGCCCCTCATATCTAGACTCGATACTTTTGCCCCATAATGTGAACTTGAATTAAATATGAAAAAATTAATAATGCTAGAAGCTTGGCATGACTCGAACTCACGACCTCCTGCTCTGATATCATGTGAAAAAATAATACAAAACAACGATTGTACTCTAAAAGCTTAAGCAAATAAAGAATGATATTTAAATATTTTTATATTTAACATTTACATTCTAACCTTCCAATTTATTTGTTTTGAGCCGTTCAACGTGAAATTACTTTTTTAAATTTATAGCTGCGATGATTGCATGAAGTATACTAAGAAACCTCTAAAGGTAGATCATTTTGTATAAAGTCAAACTGTTATTAGCCGACAAAATTCAAACAAATTGAAATATCGTGTAATAAAACATTCGATAGCCAACTCAAAATGATCCATGATTCAGATAAGCTTCGCACGCTTTTACCAAACTATTATCTAAGAAAGGATATGATATTAATTAATAAAATCTATTTCAAACATAAAAATATCATTTCTATTAAATTTTCAGTCGATTCTCTGGATTTATTTATCAATATTACCAAAAAGTCTTCAGCCTTCCAAAATTGGATGTGATATCTAATAGATAGCTAAATTTTTTTTTTTTGAGAAAAAGATAGCATAAATTTTTAGAGACATAATATCATTTTATATAATCTGACTTCAAATCCAACGAGAAGTCGTATTTAATTTTTTTTTTCTATTTAATTTAAATTTAAAGGTATTGGCAGGTTAATTAGATACAATTTTATTCTAAACACTAAATTCATAAGCTACTGGATTCTTTTTCACTGGTCTAAATTTGATTAAAAGTTAAGATATCACGAAATTAAGATTTGGATAGTGAAAAAACCCAATATTTTTATGATAAAAAAAGAATTTGATTCTCTTCAAACTTTTGATTGTTGAAACCATCAACCAAAAATTCTCTAACTATTTCTCGTTTTGATGGTAATTAAAAAAGAAGTTATTTCCAAATTAGACAGTTCAGTGTATGGAAAATACAATTAATGCAACATAAAAAAAAATAAAGTATACAGTTAACTTTCAATATTATGTAAGTTCCCAAAAAAAAATAAAAAATAAAAAAATCCTCTAGACTCCTACATAAAACATTAATTATCCAGCACAGTATCGAAACATGATACTCTTGCAGATTAAAATGTTAGAAAAAAAAAAGTATTTAGCATGCAAAAGAAGGAAATTACAAATTCAAATCCTGATAATTAAACTCATTGTGGTTTGGTTTTTTCTGAATTCTAAAATTATGCAATACATCATAAGAAGCTCTATCATGGGTCTTCTACAATTAGAAGCAAATGATTTCGCAAACTCAAAATATTTGATTTGTAAAATTGAAGATCAACAAACCAAGGTTGATTCATTTGTCTCGTAAAAACCTATTTAAATGTTTGGTGCACTTAAATGCCGTGGCCATATCGAAGTGCATTAATGCCTTATCCGTAAAAAGGTTAATCTCGTGGGATGCGTCACATAATTGATAGGATGATGTGCTATTTATTGCCACGTGGGCTTTGATTTTCGTTCCTATTTAACTTGTTTGGTGGGACCAAAAAGATGGACTTTTATTTTTTTTTGTGAGAGAGAGAGTCCATCTTTTTTAACTCTCGGAAAAGATGGACTACATACAATGAAAGTAGCGGATCAGAATATTTTGAAGTCCAAATATTCTCTCTATATCTTTTACTTCCCCATTTCCTATTAGAAAGGGACTACCATACATATAATTATATTAATGCGGAGTACAAAAATATAAAATATTATTGGTTTATATGAAACAATATAGTTCTCTTTGATTCCCTGCAAAAGTGCTCCGAAAAAAATTTTTCTGTTGAAATTTTGTTTTCCAATGTTTAGTTATCTGTAAAAAAAAAATTTGAAAAACACTTTTTACAGATTCTTCGAAAAATTTGTGCTCGCCGTCCGCGGAAAACGAAAACTACAAGCTCTCAAAATCGCGGCCTTTTGAGCATGCGCGGTCCACGAAGTGACTCGTGGACCGCGTGAGAGAACCGTGGACGTACTCTCTCCCCCTCTATTTTATATATATATAATTAATATATATATATATATAATATATATATATATTATATATATTATTTAAATATATTATTGATATATTTTTTTATATATATTATTTATAAATACAATATTTATTTATAGTATTAAATATATACTATTATATATTATATTCATTATTAATTAATGTATATATATTTTAGATATATTTTTTATAAATATAATTATAATACTAATATATGTAATATGATAATTATTATACATCAATAATTATTATATATATGATAAGTATGATAATATATACAATAAGAAAAAATATATATAATAATTTTTTATTTATAATTTTTTTTCTTTCAACCAAACAACAACAGTAAAGAAAAGCTAATTTTATATTTTTATTTATAAAAATTATATATTTTTATATAATATTATATGCAGATTATTACATATATTATATTAAATACTTATAAATCTATCATATATTTAATTCATAAATAATAAATAAATAATATATCGAATATATAATAAAAAATAATTTATACCTTTTTCTTTCAACTATTTAACCAAACAACTGTAACTGTAAACTAATTTTCTTTTCCTACAAAACTAAATACTGAAAACCGTAAAATAAATTTTTCACGAAAATTTTTTTTCCGCAGAAATTTTTTTTTTCCAATTTTACGTGGAACCAAACACACCCTAAGCTTCAAGGAACTTCACGGCCTGTTTCATTGGAAGAATATTTTACACATATTTATGCTTCAGTCCTTTCTTTTCAAATAACCTTAAATTTATATTTATTATTTTTGCACTACATATATATATATATATAGAGTAGGGCTACAATACTATTATGAGTATTGGACCCTTCGTACTCATAAGTTGTTTTCGATGATGGAGCTTCCGAATCGACAATCCACTTCGTTAAACATGATCTAGAGTATTTGAAACTTCTAGAAAATAAATTTTGTAATTTTTCGAAATCATAATAAAGTCTATCAAGCGGGCATAAAATGAGCGGTCAAAATCGAACTATGTCTTAAAAATGGATGATCGGATCCTTCAATTTAAGATCGGAGTTATTGATCTTTATCTAGGTAGTGAATAGAATTTTCTATCAAAAATTCAACCTATTCGGATTCTTTTGCACCGTTAAACTAGCAAGTATTCCATACTGGCCGTTAAAAATTGTCAATTTTGTGAGCTTTTGATCGTAAGGTAAATGATGTAAAAAATTATGAAATTTGATTTCTAGATGTTTCAAATGCTCTAGATAACGTTTAACGGTGTGGATCGTCGATTCGGAAGCTCTATCATCAAAAACAACTTATGAGTATGAGGGCGATCATACTCATAATAGTATAGTAGCCGCCGGACTATATATATATATTGTAGAGCTACTATGCTATCGGAAGTATAGAGGATCTGATGCTTTCAACTTTTTGACCATTGGATCAAAAATTATACAGTTGGGATGATTGCGATCCCCCCAGGGTTGAGTGGTATCCCAAGGGTTGAGTGGTCCCCACAGGTTAATAGAATTAATTCAAAGGTTAGAAATAATTAAAGGAATTGATCTAAAGGCCTAAAAATCGGAAACACTAGATCTTCTATGCTTCTGATAGTATAGTAGCTCTACTCTATATATATATATTATACATATGTAAGTAATATATAACTTACTAGGAAAAGATCGAAAAAGCTTATACCAGATGCATGTAGACGAAGCTATACAAACATTACCACCATTAAATATTTTAGTAGTTTGAATAATTAGTAGATTTTAATTACCTATACTTTTTAAACTGTAAAATATTTATTTAATTTTTCTCCAGATGTGATTATTATTATTATTATTATTTTAAAACAAGAGCAACGACTAGATCAAAGATTTTAAAATAGTACAGTAATAATATACAAACAAATGGGAAATGTATAAGATATAAAATCTAAAATTAGATTAATAATACTTTGACCACCTTTTGAAGAGATCAACTTAGAAGTTGAAGTGAGAAATCTTTTGACCGAAGTAGCTTACTCACCTTATTTAGCTTTCTCCAAGTCCAAGCTTTCGAGTTTAAATCCGCGTATTCAACTAAGTTTTACTCTTATTGTTAAACATGGACCACCCTTTTTTCTTTAATTTTTTGGGATAATATAATACAACACGAACTTCCCTTGTAATTATGATGCATTGAACATTTTGACAAAAGTAGGAGCAATAAATTATGTATGATACATATAAAAAAAAAATCCGAATATTAAAGCCAGCTAGCCATGCAAACATGAAAAGTGAGCTACAAGGTTATTGGTGGAAAGGGACATGCACATTTCTTTTTAGTTTCTTTATGTAAAAATTGATATTTATAATCTTTGGTGGACGAATGAATGGAATCCCTTTTACTGCTTTAATATCGTATCCACATGCAGTGGAAGGGCAGTTTGTTTGGTGGTCTCTCTCCGCCTTCCATTCAAAGATGATATACATATATATATATACATACATATATGAGTGAGGCTACTATATATGCTATCGGAAGCACGGAGCCTTTCGTGCTTCCAGCTTGTTTTCGATGTTGCGACTTTCGAATTGTCGATCGGCTCCGTTAAACTTGATCTAGAGTATTTGAAGTATCTAGAAAATAAATTTTATGATTTTACGATATCATTTGCCTAGTGAACGAAGGGGCTCAAAATCAACGGCTGAAAATAAAAATCTTACAAAATGTAATAATATGACATTAAAATTTTAAATCAAAGATATTGATCTTATTTTATATAGTATAAAGAATTTTCTATCAAAATTTCACGTGATTTGAATATTTCTACACCGTTAAACTTGCAAACGGCTCACTACGACCATTGAAATTTGTTGATTTTGAACCCATTCGATCACTAGGCAAATGATATCGAAAAATAATAAAATTTATTTTCTAGGTACTCCAAATACTCTAGATCAAGTTTAACGGAGCCGATCGACGATTCGAAAGTCGCAACATCGAAAACGAGCTGGAAGCACGGAAGGCTCCGTGCTTCCGATAGCATAGTAGCCTCACTNTATGTAATTTTTATTTTCAGTAATGTATTTTGGGCTACTCATTCACTAGGCAAACAAAATCAAAAAATTATGAAATTTGATTTTAGATAGTTCTAATACTGTAGATCATGTCCCAGAAAACCGATCGCTAAATCGGATGTCCCATCATCGAAAATCGAAAACAACTTACAAGCATAAAAGCCTCCGTATTTTCAAAAGCATATTAGTCTATATATATATATATATATATATATATATATATATATATATATATTAAAAATGAAAGTCTGTATAAAAAATTAAGTCGTCAGAGAACGATAGACCAAAAGTTGGATAAGATTTGGACTCCACATCTTCTCTCTAACACCACATTTATGAAGTAAATGTTTGTGTTTGAAAGCTTGATCTGATAGAGGCACGATATTTTAATCATTTGTATTTAACACTCCTTACATGGGATCTTAGAATTCTTTGAAGACACGAGTTGAAATAAATGATTTCAGAGACGGCTCTATGCCCTCTCAACTCCAAGAGTTTCTAACTTCGGTAACCAAGTCCACCATTCTATTACATATATTCTTATCTGTTCAATCTTGTTAGTGTAAGTGGCATGAGTGATTATCTCTATATATACTGCACTTTATCTAACTTATTTTGGATAACTTACTCTTTGTTCTGATTGATGTATTTAAGAATAGAAAAAGCTATTCTACACCAAGCAGGCACTAGATTAAAATAAAATATCATTTCCTCCAAGCCAACAGCACTACATTGAAAAAATATATATATCATTTCCCTTCAGGCCAGTTTCTTGCACTTTTTCTGAAAATAATTCATTTATAAGAAGGAATTATGCTTAGAATGTCCTTTGTTCTAGCAAGCTTTCAACTGTTAATTTGCAAAGGCACTTTAATAAACTACATATATACATAGTACTAAAAGAAAGATTAGTACAGAAGAGAACAGCCTAGCCATATTAATTAAGGGATTAGGCTATTTTATCCTAGTAAGGAAAAGCTGCTTCATATATAACCAAATAAAATCATGTGTTGGAACCTTACTAACAATGTGGATTACTAAATCTGCTTGCCATTAGCCGAGGGTGCTCACTGCTCATTGTTGCATCGTTTAGGTCCGTCAGGAGTTTTTACAGAAGTGCCGTTTGAACTGAGTTAATTGTTTAAAGAGTTTTAAATTGTTGCCTAAAATTTTATACAGCATACTGTAATAACTATGTGTAGAAGTTCAATCGATAGTCTATTCGACAGTGCAAAAGCTTTTTGCATATTTTGCTCCTACCAAAGCCCTAGAGTCTGGAATCCGAGTGTGATAGCCCATGTATTGTATTTACCTACATCTAAATGAGTAACCAAATGAGGTAGGTCACACTATATGAAGATTAGTTTATAACAATATCCTGTATAGAACTAGCTTGTCCACAATGCTGTTACAAATTTATGTTGAGTACAAGCTGTTACAGAAGCTGCTGCGGTTATTCGATCTATGGCAGTGGTGATACGTCAGCGATCGGATTATTTACAGTAACAAAGTTTCAATCGCTTGCGAATCTGCAGCAGTGGTTCTTTAATGGCATCTCAGCATATTTTGACTGTGCTACATCTTATGTGTTCGCATTATTCATTGGATCAATCTGAACCCAATGATTTTTTTGACTCTGCTGTGTCTTCGCACTGGTTTCATTAGCATTCTAATTTGGGGCTAGTCAGAACCACAGCCCATTGGGAAAAGCCCACAATGGCCCAGAGTGGAGAAGCTTAGTATAGGCCATCATCGTGCTAGTTCATTTACAATGGAACGCGACAATAGAATTAATTTAGGCCAAAATAAAAGAGGAAAAATTAAAATAACCACTTTTTAGAGTAGTTGATTGAACAATACCAACCCTCAATTCATATCTTTGAGTTTGCACCCAAAATCAGAACCTAGAACTTCTAATTTGAATTGAAGATTATTAATTAACCAACTGCTGTAAACGGTGATGATCTTTGATTTTTTGTTTTCTCTGATTCTATTGGCTATGTCTACTAATAGCAGACAAATTCACTACTTGCTTGTAATAGTTTGTAAATTATTGGATGGAAATTAAAAATTGTATGAAGACCATGAGACCATCTTAAAATAGATCTTTGGTTTCTTTTTTTTTTTAGGGGTTAAGGTAAACTGATGCTTTCTAACATTTTATTGTTTTTATTTGATAACAATTTGTAAAAATTAATGGGCTCCATGAGCTATCAATGGTTAACTATTAATGAAGTTTATAGTTCCATCAGCTAAAAAGTGTTCAGTAATTTATAATAACTACAGTTAAATTTTATAAAAAGCTTTTATTTGCTTAATAAAAATTATCTAGTTTAAGAAAATGAAAATTACGTAATAATAATGTTAATTAATTTCATACTGTACCATAAGTGTTTTTTTTTTTAACCAAATAGGACGAAGGGCTCCATTCACTAGTGGTCCACAGTGCTGACGTGGTGCAGCAAGCGCAGGGGAAAGAAAATCTCAGGCTATGCATCGCCGCCTATATGGACGGCTGTGATTATAGTGCAGGCTATATAAGGAAGGTGGATCGCGTGTACCCCTCGTCCGCTCCGTGCGAGGCGGCTCCGTTTTTTCCGTGGCATTCGATGTAATAAATTGACTAATGTGAGGGTAAATGTCTAAAAAAAACGTAGGCATGGCTCCTACTACTACTAGTAGTAACTCACCGAAGATCTGGGACAAGGCAGAAAAACGAACGGCTGGATCAAAAACGCGCATAGAAATCTCTATGCATCACCTGACGTCGCTATCACCCCCGCGCCCACCCACGTCAGCATGGTCGGCTCCAAATTCCCCCTAGATCGACATCTAGGACTCCAACCACCTACGTCACCGCTCAACAACACCTTCCCTACAAAGCAAAAATAAATACAAATAAAATAAAATGAAAAATGAAAAAAAATTCACGCACACCAAACCCTAATTCCACATCCGTAGAGATCAGGAGGGACGCATAGAAACAAAGAGAGAGAAAGAGAGAGAGAGAGAGAGTGATAGAAAGGAAGAAATGAAGAACCCGGTGGGTGCGTCGTCGTCGTCGTTGCCGTCGCGGGGGCGCGGCGGAGTGGGAGGGCGTGGGGCGACGCCGTGCTGCAGCAAGATGGGGGTGAAGAGGGGCCCGTGGACGGCGGAGGAGGACGAGGTGCTATCTAGCTATGTGCGGCGGGAGGGGGAGGGGCGCTGGCGCACGCTGCCCAAGCGCGCCGGCCTCCTCCGCTGCGGCAAGAGCTGCCGCCTCCGCTGGATGAATTACCTGCGCCCCTCCATCAAGCGCGGCCCCATCGCCCCCGACGAGGAGGACCTCATCCTCCGCCTCCACCGCCTCCTCGGTAACCGGTCGGTCCCCTTCTCTCTCTTTCTCAGACACACACACACACTTTACTTTTATCATAGATATAGCTGCGGATGTACTGGCATGCATGCTGATGTATCACATGTCGATTGAATTGCCCGATTATTATAGCTAGACTGGCAAATTAATGTCGGAACTGTCTTTGGTTTCTCCTGCAGGTGGTCTTTGATAGCTGGAAGGATACCCGGACGTACAGATAACGAGATCAAGAACTACTGGAACACGCACCTCAGCAAGAAGCTCATCAGCCAAGGCATCGATCCGCGGACGCACAAGCCCTTGGTGTCCAGCAACCATCGTCCCAACCATAGTAACAATCCACTACCCTCTCTCACAAGCCATGGTCTCCATCCTCCACCTGCAACCCTTCCTTATGACCTTAACCCTAACCCTAACCCTAATAACCCCACCAATAACCCCAACCCTGAACCAAACCCTAGTCCTGCTCCCGGTGAAGTCCTTCGCGATCACGACCACGGCAATTACTTGCTCCACGGGGTGAATCTCGAACAAGAAGACGACGTCTTCTCATCCTTCTTCGATTCGCTGATCAACGATGACATCTTCCTACAGCAGCACCAGCACCAGAATATTATAGAAAGCAATGGTGATAACAATGAGAATAGTGATAAGAGTAATGATCAGATTGCGGCAATGGATTCGGGTTTTGTATTTGGCTCCTTGTGGGAAGGCACCATATCATCCCAAGTAAGTATGTTTGAAAACTTGCACGGGCAGTTTATTAACCATGCAGGAAATTAAGCGATTCTAATTGTTTACATCGACTAAGGAAAACTCTATCTGTTGTTTTATAAAAAAACATACAGCTTTGGTATTGCAAATACATGTATTCTTGTTAGTTTGTAACTTATGATTTCTAGTTTGCGTGAAGAACATATACTTATGTTCAAGCAATGTGACCTACAAACAACACAAATTTGAAGCATGATAACCTTTTATACTATATATTGCTCATGGTTGCATGTCGATTCAGACATTAATACTGTAGATTATTAGTGTATATTTTGGAGTGAAACCAAGAAGCTTTCCAACCTTAGAAGATGCCTGTACTGTAGAAACCACTTCCTTGATAGCATTAATTATTGGATGCATGAGTAAATCATTGAAGAGCTCCAAATTGAAGTTATGAGAATTCTAATTTTGAGTATATCATTTGTGTTGTAATCTAACAAACGATGTGTAGCGTGCACTTTAATTTCTCTTGTTTATTAACCTACACTTTTGAAGAAAATGACACTGAAATTAGAAGGTAAGAATGATCGAGTTGAACTTTATGGTTATGTACTGATATTAAGTTTCAAAAAGATTAGGCATTGATATAACAAATAATCGACCATTTTCTATGAGTAATTTTTATTTTTTGGTACTGGCCGTCCCTAGCGTAAGTGACAAAAAGGTTTGGTGATTGATACCCAAGACCCAAGTTCAAATTCTAGTTGATTCACATTTCCAGCTAAGTTTATTTCTAAAAGAAATAAACGAAGCGGGTAGCATGCTACCTTTCTCTCAAAAAAAAAACAAAAATTTTTTTTTTGGTCCTAGCCATTTGGGTTTGTTAGAGCATAGAAAATTACAATAATAACCAGCAAGAGGAAGCTTTTGCCTGCAACTAACATGGTTGCGTGATTTCATGCCAAGTTCATCTTGGTTTTGCATTCAAAAGAAACTGAACATCAAATATTAGTTTGAAGTATTACAAAGAATATCATCTATTATGTGCGTGGTAGATGTAACTATGTTTTACTTAATCCCTAAGGAACAAATTTAGATATAATCAGTTGGTTACTTTATGAACGACCAAAGATTTTTCACAGATTACATGCATCTTCTGTCAGTTTCACCTTTCCTTCTTTCTCAAATGTGTTTGGAAGGCATGCATATGTTCCTCATCTTGCTTCAAAATCAACATTATACTAGTTTTATGCATGTAATTATGAAAACGTGTTTAATTTCGAGAGATCACATTAGCATGTATGTGTATCTATTTGAAAAAGTCAGCAACTATCGCAAAAACATGTAATTTAGAAGATACTGTACGTAGAAGCTTTTCATTTCTTTTCTTTTCTTTTTGGAGAAATTAGCATAAAACTAAGCATAATTTATTGAATGGTGAATAAAAGAGCTGCATTAGCAAGATTCACAACTTTCAAATGCAAAAGGCACAGTTGTCCATAGCAAAATGCATGGTTTTCAATAGATATATATAGCTAGCACGCATATAAATTATTAAGTGTAGCATATAAAACAGGAAAGGAATTAAGTGCACAATAAGCTTAGGTGAGTATTAAGGCCGAGTGCCCTATTTTGAGTCAGGAATGATACAAAATATCTCGAGGGGTTAAGGGGCTTAATTAGAGGGATTAGAGGGTGTGTAAAATGTAAGTTTGCTTTTGAAACAAGCTATACAATAGGTAAGACTTGCAAATATTTAATAACACAGAAAAAGGGCAATTGCTTTTATACCCCTGAAAAGTCCTCGAATTTCTGATTTATCCCTCTTAGAAGACTAATATTGAAATTATTTTTTTTACGATCCAACTTATTTCAAACATATCTCTAGAGTTAAAATTTGTTAATGAACTCTGTTATCTCTATGAAATTACTATTTTGTCTTTTCAAATATATCATTCTACCAGCACCGACTTTTCTTATTTGCCCTTAAATTAGGGGTACAAGAATTATTTTGCTTTTTGATCTTTTCAAATATACCCTTCTACCATCACCAATATTTCTTATTTGCCCTTAAGTTTAAGTTAAGGACAAAAATGGTATTTTTATTTTTTTAACTATGGTAGATATGTAACTCACATTTAACTCAAGTTAACTTAACATTGATAACTGTAAGGGTATTTGAGAATAACGAAGGAACATATAGGTAATAAATTATTTCTAAAGTTTTGAAAGGTATATAGGTAATTATCCAAAATATGTGTATCAGCCTCATCAAAGAGTTCTCAAACCTAACAATAAATTTCCAATCATAAGCTTACATGGTTGGAGGTGACTTTTCTCTTTCCTTTCGCTCTCTTTCCATCTCTTTCTCAAAGAAATTGCCTCCTTGTGAATTATCAAATTACATATGCAAATTCAATTTTATTATACATTAATTTCCTGTTCGAAAATCCTCTACATCCTTGCAACTCTAAACCCAAAAAACTTAATTCCTAGCCCTACTAATATCTCCTGAATGCTAAACTATATATTGTGGAGAGGGAAAATGACACTAAAAAAATTTAGAGGAAATACATTCAGGAGGGTGTGATTGTCCTTTGAGTAAACAGTAATCAATTTCATTGGAAAATGGATACATAGGCACATATTGCAAGGATTTGTTTTTCCGAGAGAATGATATCATGTTTCTCGCTTTATTCATATTTTTTAGAAATAAACTTAGCTTGAAATATAAAACAATTAAACTTCGAACTTAGGACCTCATATATTAACTACCAAATCCTTAGCCACTTACGTTAGGAACAATTGGCGCATTTTACAACGATATTAAAATGATATTCCCTAGGCGCTTTGCTGGCTGTACAAAGAGTAAAGTTTGGTATGATTAGAACTCATGAACTAGCGATAGGATCTCGTACAGACAAATGTTGGGTATCACTGGTTGATATAACTGCGTGTTGCCATTGGCAATCCTGCTCATCTAGTGACGGATATGCATGAAGTTTATCTCAATTTGATTGTATCCAAACAGTCGATTTAGCAGGCTAAATTGTCGAGCTTAATTAGTAGTGGCAGCCTTAAATCTTTTGGCCTAGACGGAAGGTTAAGTTTTGGACCTAAGGGAATTGAGTACCGTCGATGGATTTTTGATGTTATTGATCGGTATGCCGGGCAAATATAAAAAAAATTATGTTCGTTTGAGTAGATAAATTTGTATTTATGACGGATCTGTACATCACGTGAGGTAGGTTGTTTCAAAAAAAAAAAATATTTCGCAACTCTAATTTATAAAATGGCACTGTTTTACACAAAGACTTCTATTAATTAGGCCCCAAGGCGTGATAATTCCTACAATATAAAACCAGCATTTATCTCTATAATTTAAAACTGCCAAAAAATAATATTTTAATATTTTATATTCAGCAATAGAGACATAGTATCTTGAACTACTGTTAATGACATAACCCCTAGGTAATAGTTGCGACGATATGGTCGTGTCAATTTGGACCTAGTTATATACAATCCAAATTAATCATGTACGGGGACCCCTCCCACATTTTACGTTATGTACATTTGCTGTGTGAATTGAATGAAGAGACTGGTAGTTTAGGACTTGGACCGGAGGTTGAGACCATTGTATAGCTGGCTAGCAAGATGAATATCAACGTAATAGGATGAGTTGTGAAAATGTCTGTGTCCTCAAATTGGAAAAAGATATATATATATATACAATAAAGACAAATAACTAATTCTACAGATCTATAAGAATATGTTCAATTTAACTTGCTTTTTTTTTGCTTTATCTTGTTAGAGTAAGTAATATTTTAAAATAGGATTTTAGCTG
The DNA here is from genome assembly GCF_001540865.1 of Ananas comosus. NCBI lineage: Eukaryota > Viridiplantae > Streptophyta > Magnoliopsida > Poales > Bromeliaceae > Ananas > Ananas comosus. The sequence goes on along the minus strand of NC_033630.1, from coordinate 1,847,591 downwards.
TGCGAAGAAGTTTCCAACGTTGTCCGTGGTGCTCCATGACGTGCCAACTAACATTCCCACGTGATTTGATCAATGTGGCTGAAGCGTAAGCATGAGATTATTATTTTCATCTCCAAAAAATAGATTAAATTTGGTCATAATTTAGTGTTTGAATTTGGCTAAGATTTTTGTATGTTATTTGGCAAGAGTACAAATAACTTTGTTAATATGATCACTCATGCAGCGTCCTAGCTAGAGTGGATTTGTGGGCCTACAGTATTAATGATCGTGAAAATGTACTTCTGTTTTTTGTGCAAAAGTTTTTGTTTTTAATGGAAAAGTTTGATTCTTCTTTTAGAGAATCTCAAGGTTCCTTTTGCGTCAGCAACTAATTTAAATAATAACACACCAGTTAATCATACCAACAACTCTTGTACTCTGGTAATGGTATGGCAATTAAATTGGCACTTGGATCAGTACTTAGTTAAGACAATTAAACAAAATTTGACAGAGTGATCTTATAAAAATCAAAATAAGTTTAGCAGGTGTAATTTATGCTATTATTGTCGATAGTCCTTGGCACAATCCCAGTTTTATGATTTAGTTTATAAATTTGCAAATCTAAGTAATATATATATGCACACAGAGAGAGAGAGAGAGAGAGAGAGAGAGAGAGAGAGAGAGAGAGAGAGTTCAGCTACTATGCTAGCAATAGCACCAAGCACCTCGTGCTACAAGTTTTTTGCTGTTAGATTTATCGCTTTGATCATTTCCACCTACTTTGATTATTTTCATCCGTTAGATCATACTACTCGACCTACCACTCAATCAATTCTAGGACACCACTATCATCTTAACCGCATATCCCTTCATCCAAATGCCGAAAAACCTAATTTTTGGACATCATTTACCTTACGATCAAAAGGTCACAAATTGACAATTTTTAAAGGCCGGTATGGAATACTTGCTAGTTTAACGGTGTAAAAGAATCGGAATTTGTTGAATTTTTGATAAAATCGACACGCTTCTTCAAAGGTTGCAACAGGCACCACGAGGTACTGCACGGTTGATTGTAAGGGTGCACTAAACTAGTTACACCGACTTCGCATTCGTACTCTAATAATAAAAGTAGAGGTTTTTTATCTAATTTAAACCAGTATTAAATCACAAACTTAAACCGATTCTAAAAACATACAATAAACCGTTCTCATGTTTATTGAAACAATTATACTAGTGAGTACGTCGCAGGATCGATCTCACCTAAACACCCGGATGTCATAATTACTAGCACTTTTACATGAAGACAAAAAACACGTTTTCAAAAACAAAAATTACCTTTTCAAACTAAGAAGAAAATCTCTTAGAGTTCCAAGGAAAACGCAGTCGTTGATTAAATTTATTATTGTGTGGTCAATTAGTATGGTTGTTGAGAACATGAGACCATTACCATACCGTTAATTTAACCGTGAACCTAGTCATGAATCAATTCTGTTAATTTGTTTTAAACTGTCTCACTAGAATATTTTTAGTTTTATTCAAATCGTCCACATTAAATACGATAATAACAGCTATCAGGAACCGTGTTAGGGTCAAAATACTAAATCAAATATTTAAACGTTTAGATTCATTATATATATACGTGTGTCTCTCTCTCTCTCTCTCTCTCTCTCTCTCTCTCTCTCTCTCTCTCTCAGGTCGATGCTACGATCGTTTTCGTGGTTCGTGGAGCACGAATGTTCAAAAAACGACAATCTAAATGGCGAATCTAGTAAAGGTGGATGAGCCTAGTAAAAGTTGGTAATCTAGTATGATGAGTTGGTTGGTGGGTTAGTTGGGATCCCTGTGGTGATAGTAGGATTGGCGTATAGGGAATTAGGTTTACGGCTTTTTGGATGTTCGTGGTTATTGAACCATGTAGTATTTTGGTATGCTCGTTTTCCAGTGTTTATCTGTATATATATTTCCGGCCATACCTTATGATATGATCAAATTGTCATATTTTCGTTAGCCTGAGTATTCAACTTAAAAGCTATTACCTCGAAGGCTTAGTTGCTAGGTGAGGCAATTTGTACTAGATCTCATAAACTTTGAAGATCTTTTATTTAAAACATTTAAAGGCTTTAGTATTATTTCAGGTAGTTCACCCGTATTTTACTTGCCAGTTTTAGCTTGCTGCGGGATTTTTTCCTACTAGCCTAAGAAGTTAAGTTCTAGCCTCAATAACTAGAAATAGATACATCACTTATCTTAAAAG
>NC_033630.1:1703104-1845338 GCF_001540865.1 Ananas comosus | reverse complement strand
TCTGTTAGACTTGATCTACACTATTGAAACTATTTGAAAACTAAATTTCATAATTTTTCGGCATCATTTACCTATCAAACGAGTAGTCTAAAAATGAATATATATATATATATATATATATGCTGTTATTGGTGCTATTAAGTTTTCTGCCCTTGGATTAAAAAATGTGCGCTTAGGATGATGTGGGTCCCCTAGGGTTGAGTGGGTGGTTATAATTAGTTGAATAGTATAATCGAAGAGATGAAAATGATAAAAAAGGTAAATCTAATGGCAAAAAATTTGATAGCACCAAATGCTTCGTGCTATCGATATATAGTATCCCAGCCGGACTCTCTCTCTCTCTCTCTCTCTCTCTATATATATCTATATATAAAATTGAACTCCTATACTTGTAAAAGTAGCAAGTCATTAGTGCTTGTAAGTTTTTAGCCCTTGGGTTAAGAGATGTGCTTATATATATATATATATATATATATATATATATATAAAATTGAACTCCTATGCTTGTAAAAGTAGTAAGTCATTAGTGCTTGTAAGTTTTTAGCTCTTGGGTTAAGAGATGTGCTGTTAGGATGATAGTGATCTCTTAGGATTGAGTTGGTAGTTGGTTGAATAGTATGATCAACGGGTAGGAATGATCAAAGGTGTAGACCTAATGGTAAAAAATTTATAAGCACCAACTACTTGGTACTTTTATAAACACCATAGCCTGACTATATATATATATATATATACACACACACACTTGTGCCTTAAATGGGATTATTGGCGGGACAGGTCAGGTCATAATCATGCGACTTCGATTGCTCCACGTTGTATAAAATCAAGGTTTCACAAGTATGTAAAGTTTGTTGAAGATATATTTACCTAATAAAGAGTTTAAACTACGAACTGCGTAAAACATGATTAAAAAAGAAAATATATATAGCTTCCAAATGTATATATATAGATTGGTATCACCAAGTGGAATCACAGGTCCCACATTGACTTTTCGGATGAGAACACTACAAGAAAATCACTTCATACCAACATTTTCTATAAATTTATAGCCTTCGTATACGCTACTTGTTGTTTCCTCTCAGAACAGTTTTTCCACAAAACTTTTTATTTAATAACGGGATAAATAAGAGGAGGAAAATGATCAAACAAATTTGGAGCACGAACGAGCCCAAACAAATTTTTGTCGAAGAACTAAACATGGTCGACTTAGCTCGTAAAAAGCTGTGGAGCTTCTTCATCAGCTTATACAAGTTGCATGACCCAACATTTCGGGTCCGTATTAAGTTCATTAGAACAAGACAGGTCCATGAATTGCAACTTAATTAGCATTAAGTGGACCGTGCAAAAGTTAATTAAAGAAAAATTCTAAGACATTGATGGAGTAACAAAATAACTCCACCTTGTGGCATTTCTAGTTAGTAATTAATACATCCCACATGACGAAGCTAGATATGTGCTTTTGTTATTGCATAGAGAGAAGATCATATAATTTCTAGTTAGTAATACATCCCATAAGTCGAAGCTAGAAGTATATGTGCTTTTGTTTTTGCATAGAGAGAAGACCATATAATTTATATACCATCATATAATTCATATATGAGAAAGAAAACAATAAATTAAGCTAAGACAAATACAAGAAACCAAACTAAGCCAAAGCTTAATGAAGCTTTCATAGCAAAGAAATTCTCTTTACTTGCTCTCTCTCTCACCTATATATATATATATATATATATACACACTATTGGGCTAATGTCATCTTATCATATCCCAGTGAAATGTATTGCACACAAACACTTTTGTAACAGCATAATAATCGACAACACCAACACTCTAAAGCTAACACATGCAACTAATCGCAATCAAATAAAACAATAATCATCATGATCATCATACTATAATATGCAATTAATCCTAGCTAATAAGGCTGACCTTAACGACGACTCCAAGCTTCGATCCGCGATCAACATTCCGCTGCTTTTAAGAACTTGATGAACCTTTCAAAGAGCAACATGGTTGCGTGCGTACGTTTTATGTCATCGGAGGGATCGAGATCGAAAGAAACGAGAGGGTCGATTTGCGTATTTATACCATGTGACATGCACGTGAGGAATGGTGTCACGAAATAAATGTTCTAACAATGACCGGGAGGTTAGACTTAACCAGAATCGAAATTGGCTCCTAGCTAGTGGTGCAAATTGGGCATGATTTGGGTCCGCGATATTGGTTGACCGGTAGCTCATGCCGGTGCCAAATTTTCTCCTGAATCCATTTGGCCTCGTAGCAAGGGAACATGGACTAGGGGGACAAGTACACAACCAAACATTCCAAACGAAGGGTCCCCCAAAATGGGCGATTAGTTGGTTTGCAAATTTAACCACCTTTCAAGGACAAAAATTTATGGTCGCCAGTTTCTTCAATACTTTTTCTTTTAAGAGGTAGATAACACGCTACCCGTTTCGTTTATTTTATTTAGAAATAAACTTGGTTAGAAATGTGAATCAACTAGGATTCGAACTTGGGTCTCGAATAGCAACCTCCAAGCCATTTGCCACTTGCTCTAGAGACGGTCGGTCAGTTTCTTCAATGCTGAGATGGAGAAATTAGGATTTTTGAATTGAGTTTGACATGGAGTGGAGGTGGGATCATATCCTCGATTAGGGGCGGCAATACGATCAAGATACCATTCGATAACATAATTTGAACGCAACAAAAGTTATTGATAGAAAACTCAAAACTCGACGGGGGCGAGGCCGTCTGAATGAAGAACAACCAATATGATACCTTAAACGATCGAAAAACAAATTATTTTAAAACATTCTAAGACAAATTATAGACATTAATTTAGAGCTGTTTGATTGTATAAATATGCTGTTTAACATATCTTTTTCGTTTCGTTTACTCAAAGGTGATGCAATAATTGGCGGATGATCAGCACTCTTCAGTAGCATATAACATACATCCTCCAATTTCTTGAATAAGATAAATTTTCTGGCAGGTAGAATATTTAAGAAGTACTGATCACAGGGGCCTCTCACTGAACAAAAGACAAACCTTTAGTTTCCAATTGCACAAAAAGATGCCAAAATGCTGGTGTGAGATTTGTTTTGTTGATGCGTCAGCAGTTCAGGCAAAACATTACAGCCGACCGTTTGTAGCGGGCAGAATGAAAAGGGGATGACCACTTAGCCCACATTTTTAATATTATCTACTTGGACCAGCTCAATAATCTAATACCCCGCCCTCACAAAATACAATCTTTCCACAACCTCAAATGTGATAAATGAACACCTTTGCATTCAATATTCACATTATGGCTCGTGACTGGGCCTTTTTATGTCAATATTCCTGTACAGCTCATCTGAACCAGGCTATATGTCTGCAGAAAAGATGTGGGCCAAACTTCGCTTTTCGATTTGCTCCTTGAAGGCCCAACAAGCCATCCTTGTCCACCGGAACATATCATAGTGTAATTTTTCTTCTTTTTCTTATGAATAAAACTTGGTCTTTTTTTATTTCTGTGGAAACATATGACTTCATTGCATTTAATTAAAGCATTACAAGATTAACAAATTATGAGCCATGACCAAACTCAAAATGTCTACACGTCTACACCACTTTGAAGAAACAACAACAAACGATGGCATAAATTATGGAACTAAATAGCCTATACTTATAATCAATTACAAAATTGAGGGCCAATGATTTACCGGTAGCTGCGGTAGACCGGAGTGTACATGCAACTCTCCGCGTACTTCACCAGGTCTTCCGGGCGAGGAAGACGAGTCGCCAAACCTTAACCCAAAAGGACAGAAACAAATTGTAAGTTAAGAGCCCAGGCGATAAAAATTTGGTTGCCGTGAAAAGGGAAAAGAAAAAAAGCGGGAGAGGGGGGAAACAAATACCAAGTTCATAAGCCTTAGCAGCAACCTTAGCTGCAATGTGAGCAGATATCTTTCTGATGTTAGTGAAGGGAGGATAGATCAGCCCTTTGTCGAAGTTCTCCTGCGTCACCTCTTGAGCTAACGCCTCGGCTGTTAAAGGGCCAATGAGACAAACAGCTTCATCGATTGTCGAGTTTATGCAAGCATAATAATTTCACTCATTGATTACGAGGAATTTCCAATCATAAACTGCCCAAGCATGTCTTCTAAGATGTTTTGTTGAGTTACAGAACAAAGGGAATAATAATATATATCGGCAACACACGAAGTTGATTTTAAACAATTAACAGATGGCCGCATAAACCTTTGATTTTTAAAATAAGTATATGAACAATCTGATGATATATAATTAAGCGACAAAACCCAACACTTATATCCATCGGTTTTTAGCAATAGTTTGCAGTCACATAAAACTAAATTGAGGGGTGGCCAGAATATATATCCCTAGAACAAAAGAAAATCTAACTAAGCATAGAAGTTTCAAGAACTAGAAGCCAAATCCTAGAGGTAAAATTCTCCTTAAAGTTCACTTACAGGCAGCGAGAAGCATGTCGTCATGGACACGAATGGCTCCAGAGATGACCAGTCCGAGACCGAAACCCGGGAATATGTAGGCATTGTTTGCCTGAAAGAGTGACATGGAAATTAGTCTAAAAGCACCTTAATGAATTTAGCAACCTTCGTGGTCCCCTCCAGAGAATGCAAAGTTCAAACCTGGCCAGACATAATGATCCTTCCCTCATATTCAACAGGATCGAAAGGACTTCCACTAGCAAAGATTGCACGGCCCTGCAAAATAAAAGAGGGTTTCAGCATGAAGCAGTTTGCTAATTAATCTTTTAGTGTGATCCTGAATGTAGCAACATATATATACAAGGGGCTTTTACATGTACATAGCCTTACATTATCATCTATTACACATGCCCTGAAAATAATCTGAATTTTATATATGCTCCCCAAAGGTGCAGTTTCTTACAACAGTTCACTCAATTTAAATTGAGCATTTTGTTAAGTATAAGTGTACATACGTAGGAAACTTAATTTTTGAACAGCTGAAAATTCAGATTTTCCAGGAACATAAATGTAAATATATCATTTTGCAGAGAAATCAAAGTGTGAGTTTCACCTTACTCCAATTGTATGCTTCCTCAGCAGTACATTCAGATTGGGAAGTTGGATTAGATAATGCAAGAATGATAGGTTTCTGCATTTTTTTTTAGTCAAGTCAGTTTCCAGCCAAAAAAGTGATCAAGCTGAAAGGATGGCCTGAAAAATGTATACAATAGTACCTCGTTAAAGGAAGCCATGGCTTCAATAACATCTTTTGTGAAAGTTTTCCCCACTCCAGAAGTTCCGATCAACACAGTTGGTTTGATGGACTACGTGAAACAGCAATATATGAAAATTTTCATTAAAAGATTAAAACTACTTATTGTTAACACTATAGCAACTAAGAAAAAAAAGTAATAACAGGACAAGTCCTGTTGTAAGTCAACAGAATCTCTAGCACTGCAACCTTACACCTACAGAAGCAAATTAGTAAATATAAATCACATTCCTAGCATGCAGCAAGTTAATGGTGTTGGTCTAAGTACCACAGAAAGGACCCTTGCTAGCTTATGCAAGGCGGTACAGAAGCTGGATTCATTCAAGTGGTCAGCAATTCAAAAAACACCAATAGCAGGATGAAGTTATGTATAGTCTCACATGGATATGGGCTATTGACATAAAAAATGAGACATTCTATGGCCCCATAAATGAAATGTTCAATATTTAAACATAAACATGCTGTTAGACCAGTATTACAAATGCACAGAAGTGAGATTCTGATAGTGAATTAGAAAATACAGCAACGAATTGCAAGTAACGAAATTTGCATGAAAATAATGGATAGAAAGGAAAATAATAGGGGTGTTAAGGGACTTCATACATTAACAGCATCTGAGAGGTTTTTAATAGGTTCATGTTCATGTGCCCAAGGTTTCTTGAAATGTTGAAGGGACTCCTTTCTGGAGCTAACAATCAAACCCTGTGAAATAAATAAAAGAAATTAGTTTCATTAAAGAAAGAAGAAAATTGAAACCAGCACTGCATATCCGTATTGCATGATGAAAAATCTTCTTTGTTTGATCCCTATACCTTAGAGTCTACAAGCCAAATCTTCTTGCGACACTCTTCAATGGGAGCGTTTGTCTGGCAGAGTGATAAAAAAATAATAATAATAAATAAATAAATGACATATACTAGTATAACTCCCACAAATGCGATAACCAATTAATACTTATGTTCAAAATGATTTCAGAGCACTCCTCTTAAGAGTAAGGAAGCTCAAGAGTATATTTGCAGCTTGTAGATAAAGGTTGAATACCTGTCTTGCTATCTCGAGAGCGATAAGCTCAGCAATACCAGTTCCAGCCTGCAAAAATTGTGTAAATATAATGGATCAATGACTGGCAAAATTTACAAACCAAATTTTGATATTGGGGATTCAGATTGTTTGAAACAGTTCATCTGCTCAAGCTTCCAAATTTGGACCTGGTCCTGTATCTTCATAATTCATCTTTCAGACCAAAAAAAGTCATCAAATTAAATCTAGGGGCTAAACCAAGCAATCACAAAGCCATGAATGACTAACCTCACCAGCACCAAGGAATAAGTAAGTGTGCTCTGCTAAAGTTCCACCAACCAATTTCAATGCTGCAACTAGCCCAGCGAGAACTACAGAAGCTGTTCCCTGCAGATCATATATTTGCCTTGTAAACAGAAAGAAGTAAAAAAACACCCATAATTTAAGGGAACAATGAGTTCAACAAATACTAAGAGCAAATAGGGAATTAGAACAAGAACACCTTACCTGGATGTCATCATTGAAAACGAGATGTGTCTTGCAATATCTTGCCAGCAAATCGAATGCATTATGATTAGCAAAGTCTTCAAACTGCAGAAATATACAAACTTAAATAGTTAAAAGCCACTAAGAATTTTGATAAGAGGTATTTTTGACACTCAACTACAAAAGTAAATAAATGTCTTCACCATGACTGACCTGAATAAGGACTTTCTCGCCATAGTTCTGCTTAACAGCACACATGAACTCATGCAATAAGTCCGCATATTCCTATTCAAAATATAAGTTCCACATTTATCACTTCAAATGAAATTTGACTGGAAGCAATATCTGCAAGTTTACCAAGTTATAAACTACCTTGCCAGTAGCACGCTTCTGCCTTAGCCCGATGTAGAATTCATCATTGAGCAGCTGCTCATTATTTGTCCCCACGTCAATTGTGATGGGAAGGCACTGTAATAAAAAAACAGCAGGAATAATACCAAAATTTTAGTGTCAGATTCTGGTGTTTTCATCTAACAGGTGACAGCATATATACGTATACACCAAATAATTGCAATTGCAATTGCAAAAGAAATAGTATATAAGACAAATTTCTGCTCGATTAAAAGCACAAGATCTAAAACACTCACAGCAGACGGACGAATTCCTCCGAGGGCAGTATATAGAGAAAGCTTGCCCACCGGAATCCCCATTCCCTAAGCAGTGCAATCAAAATTTCAGTCTAAATCAACAGAACATCCAGAAAATATGCCGAATTCTGATTCAGATATTTCACCTGGCAACCAAGATCTCCAAGCCCCAAAATGCGCTCACCATCAGTGACGACAATAACTTGAATCCTCTTCTCAGGCCAGTTCTTTAGCACCTCAAGAATCTTCCCCCTGCATTATCCATTGCTCGAAATGAGAAGTGACATCGATGGCATGTAAAGCAATGGAACAGATCAAGAACACACTTCTCTTTCAAACTTATATATAGACCCTGCGGACGCCTGAAAATGCTACCATATTTTTGGCAAGCCTCACCGACTGTTGGAGTGTAAACGACAGGGAGCAACTCCTCGACATTGTCAATCAGAAGCTTGTAGAAAAGCCTTTCGTTCATTTCCTGTAGGAAATGTAACATTCAATTGCCAACCATTAACAATCATTACCAACTAGATCTCTGTAAAACTCCAGTGCAAGGCACTGGCATAACAAAGGGGAAGGACAAAGGCGGTTGATTACCTGGAGATCCATCATCGCCATATATCGCTGCAAGGGGACCTTATACTGGCGAAGATTGTGCATAAGCTTCTTTTCCTAAGAAACAGAGGCAAGCATAACGTGTACGTAAATACAAATTACCGCATAATGGATAGAAGTTTCTACAAGAGTTAAATGAATACAAACCTGGAGCTTCTGAGAGACAACAACCGGAGGCAAGAGGCCTCGCAAGTAGTGGGCATCTCTCTCCTTTTCGTTGAAAGCAAGGCCCTTGTTGTGATGCGGATCCCTCAATAAATTGTAACCACTGAGGAAGAAGGGCAATAAAAACATGCTCTTTACTAGATTTGCTAAATGAAATAATTGAACAGCATTATAAGATTCATTACAGCTGATCCAACGAAATATTGCCAAACACTATGACCGGTATAAGATCAGAATCTGATGAACTGTGGCTTCATTCGGGAACAGATCTATAAGACAAAGCAAAACTTTCCCCAATTTTTTTTTTTAAGAAAATTACTCTTAACTAAAAATGGTTTGGAGGTATACGAAATAATTAGAAGGCCGAGTGGTTCACATTTTGGACAACAACCAACTGAACTGATGCAGTAAACATTGCTACGAAACCACACCAAAGGGCAAAAAATAATAAAAGGATAAATAGTAAATTAATTCTAAAATTGACGAAACAAACAAAGACGAATAACTTAATAAATTACATAATAATCCGATCGTGTCTTACAAGAATAACTTAAAATTGCCCACCAAAAAAAAGCACCTGTCACTATAAACCCTTGTACAGACACAATCGAATATTCGGAAAAGGGGCAATAATGGAGCTCCACGTGGTAAACAACATTAGGGCTAAAAATAATAAAATTGGAAACGGAACTAACCATACTCGATCCAGAAACTAGATCTAAAAAAAACTGAAACAAAATCAACAACAGATCCGATCTCGCGTTTCTCGACTCAAATCGGCAATGCCGCACGATAATCGATTCGGAAAATTAGATCTAGCGAAGAGGAACAGGATCAAACGATCGAATCGAAAGCGGGAGGGTTTGGGGGCAATGGGATCCGAACCTGGCGACGGAGAGGGTCCAGGGTGTGACGAGTTGCTCCTCGGTGGCGCGATCCTCGCCGTAGGCGTCCTCGACGCCGCCCCCCACGGTGCTCTTCGGATCCATCAGGGCCTCCACCTCCTCCTGCGTCGTCGTCGTCGTCGTCTTCGTCTCCGTCTCCATGACCACCCCCCTCCTCGAAACCCCGCAGCGCACCACCGCCGGTAACCTCACCGCCGCAGCTCTTCTCCTCTGCGATCGACACAACCTGTTGCTCTCTTTCGAGCTCTACGCGAAATGGAAAGCGAAGAGAACGCAACAAACACAACACACAAAGGCCCCCTTTTTATACCGATTATTTTGGGATTAATTCCGAGAAATAATAAATAATAACAATAATAATTTGTACAGAAATAAAGGAAATATAAAATATAAAATATAAAATAAAAGGAGAGGAAGCGTTAAAGGCGGGGCGAGGAGGCACGCGTGTGGAGCAATGAGAAAAGATCGGTGGGGTTATGAATGATGTTATGTTATGTTATGTTATTATTATTTGGGGAAATTATTTGAGATAATTAAGATGAAATTGATTTAATTCCAGGGAGTAAATTATAATTTTACGAGAGAAAAGGGGGGGGAAAGAGAGAGGAGAGAGAGAGAGTCTCTCGGGGATGTGTCTTATGGTTTTATGGGAGAGAAAGGAGGAGGGGTGGTGGGTCTCTCTTTCTCTCTCTCTCTCTCTCTCTCTTCCCTGGTTCTCCCAAATGGAGAGAGAAGAGGAGGATTATAGGAGAGAGGGACAGGGGAACCTGGAAGAGAACTGTAGAACACGTGTCACCTTTGGATGCCACGTGACTGGCAGATTAGTGCCTGGACCTGGTCCACCACATCATCCGTGCACTTTGCACACTTCATAGAACAGCCAAATTAATTTCTCGCAGCTATCGCTGGTCGTCTTCCGCGTGAGTGATAAAAAATTTAATAATTTGGTATTCAAAATTTAAAATTTAAAGCCTAATTATTTTATATTTTTAACTGAATTTATTTTAAAAAAATATACGAAGTGAATAACAAATTATTTTTCTCTCAAAAAAATATTTTTGCTAGTTATTTTTATAGTGCCAATTAAAGAAAACCTTTAAAATTTTTATATGCTAAAATTATATTAAGGTTTCTCTATAATCTATAATTAAGTGATCTTATTATTAGTTGAAAGATTTTATTATTGAATTATCTTTATTTATGAAAAACTGATTTTGTCTTTTAGAAATAAAGTAAAATAGTAGTACTAATCAATTTTTTTCTGACATTATTGAAGAATCTATGTCTTTTCTTATTTATTTCAACAAACTCTTAGAGGTAAATTATATACATATATATATATATATATTCAAAACCAAATGCCTCGGCTCATAGCTGACGTGGTGGAACTGGTCCATTCAGTGATTCCTCTTGAGTGGGCCCTATGAGTCGGTGTGAATGGTGGGTGCGGTAGCTTTGGGTGTTAATGCGCCCCGTAGTTTTCCCCGTAAGCGGCGACTGGGGGAGGTTCATCCATGTTTACACTTTTACACGAAAGCGAAGGACAAAGAGCAACAACAAGATCCGAATCCCAAGATATTAACGCCAACTCCCAACCGTCCGATGCGGTGTTCTGGAAAGTTATGAATTATTGCCTGCACCTGGTGCACACACACTCCCCGTACGCTGCACCCATTTTTCTACCGGTGATTTCCTAAAACCAGGGCATTTAACATAAAAAATCAACGCAAGATTAAAATTCATATTTCTTTTAGTACAACAAACATTATAAAATTATTATAAAACACATTTAATAAATTAGATTATAACCTTTAATTGTTGAATTTTAATAATTTATAATATACATCCATCTTTTACATTTCGGACTAGAATATTTGATAATAAATTATTCTATACAAAACATGTGATGTGTGGATTCATAAAAAGTAGCATTTTAATTCTTAAATAAATATGGTAGAATTACACATCTCACCTATAAAATAATTTAATAGATACACAAAATAAAAGTTCCGTACGTATATAAAAATATTAAACAGCATGAAAACTTATTTATATTTCTTCTGAAATCTGAATGGCATAGGATACTTTTGGTGAGTAAATAATTTTATTTTATTTTGGGATCTTATGAATGCGGTGTACGGGGTGTACGGGAACACGGGGTGCATGAGACAACAAACTCCGGTGCTTTTGTACGACTCGGACTAATTCGTCGGTCACGTGGGAAACGCGTGCACGCGGCGACAGGTAACCCAACCCGCGCACGCTTCTTGGAGCAGCGTGCACGCATCGCCTGTGTCGTCCCGAACAGGAAAACACGCCCACTATACACGTGTCGACATATCACTTGCTGAATTGCACGGAGAGAGATGGAAAAATAAGCGACCATTTCAAAATCAATATATCACCTCCTAGCGGGTGTTGAGAGACCATTTCAAAATAGCAATGGTCGAAAAATATTTGCACGTTTTTACGGACTAATAATAATGTAGAGTTAAATATTTGTAGAGCTTTTGTACTTTTCTGATCTTACAAGTTGATGTTTATGTATCTTATTTACAAAAAAAAAACACTTCAAATTTTGATTTATATACACTGCACTTTAATTTTTCAAGTCCAAAAAATTTAAATTTATAATAAAATAGATCATTTATTTTATTTAAATTTAATTTAAGAAAGTGAGAGATCTTATAAAAGCAATAAAGTAATCAACCGGTTGAAAAAAATATTATTTTATAAGCAACAATGCTTACCGACCGTCCCTAAAGCAAATGACAAAGGACTTGCTAGTTGGTATCCGAGACCCAAATTCGAATCCTATTTGATTCACATTTTCGGTTAAGTTTATTTCTAAATGAAGTAAACGAAGCAGGTAGCGTGCTACCTATCTCTCAAAAAAAAAAAAAAAAAAAAAAAAAAGCTCGGAGACTATGTCATCTAAAATAAATAAAATGTACAAAGACGTCCTTGCAAGATAAAGATAGTACAGGGGTCATCCATATATATTTATTAGATCACATGGAAATGCTGGGGGAATTTGTTGGGAGAATTGTGTTGGGGTTGTACCTAACCCCTCTTTAAATAAGGGGGAAGCGTGGACACACTGTGGCCACCAATGATGGTACACACAAGATGCTGTTTTAGTTGAGACCATTCAATAACATTTATTAAGAGTTGAGCTAAAATACTATGGGTAGTAAACGAATCGTTTTACTACCGATTTATTTTCGATGATAGAGCTTCCAAATTGACGATCGGCTTCGTTAAATATGATCTAAATCATTTAAACTACCTAGAAATCAAATTTCACGCACTTTCGATATTGTTCTTTTATCCATCAAATGAACAGAAAAATGAATGGCTGAAAATAAATACTCTTTAAAAAATGATGATAGGAATCTTGTAATCAAGATCAAGAGTATAGATCTTGTTTTAAATAGTTTAAAGAATTTTCTAACAAAAATTTAATTGATTTGGATATCTTTAGGCCATTAAACGAGAAAACGTCTCTTATCGACCATTAAAATTACAAATTTTAAAACCCTTTAATCATTAGACAAATGATATCGAAAAGATTTGAAATTTGATTTCTAAATATTTCAAGTGGTATAAATCATGCTCAACAGAGCCGGTCGTCAATTTGGAAGTTCTATCAACTCCATTTATTAATATATAAAATTTATCTGAATTGTAAATTATTTTGAATCAGTTATTACCGGTGACTAACTCAAATCAGATAAAAAGTAAAATCAAAATTTAGGTAGCTTACTCAAAATAGTTTATAGTGCGAATAAACTCTGAATGCATTTATCTATTTAGTACTATTGAGCATAGTTGGCTAAAACTTCTGATTAATATCTGCGGTTGTAAGTGCGAAATTTAGTTACTTTATATTTTTAGATAAATTTATTTATAAAAATTAAATAAAACTTGAAATTTTTTAATGTTCTGATTACGCCGTCTATGGTCAAAAACAATTCGCGTATTGAAAAATTATTAACAAGTTAGCTAGATGCGATTATTTCATATCATTTCCACCGTTCTTTCCTCCTCAAATTATTATTTGAACTACATAATGTAAGCTTTTAAACTCTAATTCAATCACATTATAACATTTCAAATATCGGCGAGAACAAATACGATCCGAAAACTGTTAAATACCACCATAAATTAAATGAAAAACAACCATACTTTAATGGCTTCTTTTTTTTTTTGGTTCTAGTTTGATTGGATTGTGGAGTTAAAGTTGCTGGTCCAGCAACGTAAGCCCCCGTTTGGTTCGGGATTAAGAAAAAATAGTTATTCCAGGAATAGGGTTAAGTTTAGGATTAAAATGGTGTTAAAATTTTTTTATGTTTGGTTGGAGGTTGGAGTTAGTCTAGGATAATGAAAAAAAATGTTTGGTTGGAATAGGTGGGATAAAAAGATAATAATTGATAAAAAAGAAAAATGTGAGAGCTCGGAATGCGTGCGGGGTTAAAGTTGGGAGGGGGAGTGGGGTTAATGATTGATAAAGAAGAAAAAAGTGAGAGCTCGGGATACGTGCGGGATTAAAGTTGGGAGGGGAAGTGGGGTTAGTAAACCCCACTAATCTGATTTGGGATGGGTTTACTAATCCCATTCCAAAAGAATGATGTTTGGATATAAATTGGAGGTTAAGGGGTTATTCCACCCCTTAACCCCGCAACCAAACGGTGGCTAAAGCACTCCACGATCATGAAACGCGCACACAACAAATTTGATGCAAATGAGCCACGGTTTTATTGGTCGTGGTGAACGAGCCCATAGGAACCACACAAATCACGTGGCCTACGAGAGCACATTGGCTACAATTATTTTCCCAATTGTTTTAAATGCTTTTAGATCCGATTCAATGAGTATGATAATGACTCATAACTCTTTCCGCGTCCATCATAACTCCCCTCCTTTAACTCGAAATAAAGACTCTTATAACCAACAAAAGTGTCTCGAGATTTGCGTGATTGCTTTAAGATTCGGACGCTGCAGTACTGATATTCCAGAATGAAAGGGATTGGGCGGCGCGAATTAGGTTACGACTTTTCTCGATGGACCACATTTCGTCGTCTCGTAGCCGAGAACAGTATTGCAAAAGTTCAATTGTGCTCGTGCCAAGACTAACGGTGCGTCTGAGCGTTTGAATTGACGAATCTTTAGATCCAATATAATTTAAGTACAGTAATATTTAAATTTTTCTAACATATGATTATTTTTTTAATATTTATTTTGATATAATTCGTACGGTCTAAAAATTGAATTCACTTATTTTTCTGTTTGTTTTTTTGTGTAATTTGATGCCGGTAAAATTAGTTTTTTTAATTTTATTATTTATTTTGATGTAAGTAAGTTAATTCCGTTGTTTTCAAAATATAGTGGTAAATTTAATTATTCCTATAAAATTCTTCTATGAGTAATGCTTTACTGAAAAAATGAGCAATGCTTCTATACTTAAATTTTCTGATCAAACGGTCCATATGTTACTTAGACTATTGCTTGTCAACCATTTTCCACCATACTGATTATTCGATACGTCAAATCGGTGCCATCTCAAAGTTTTTCACCGATTAATTCAGAAAAAAACATTACCTACATCGGCTGTCAAGAAACCTCATGCGCCGCATCTTTTTTTTTTTTTTTTTTTTAGAGATAGATAACACGCTATCCGATTCGTTTATTTTATTTAGAAATAAACTTTAGCTGGAAATGTGAATCAATTAGGATTTGAACTTGGGTCTCGGGTATCAACCACCAAGTCCTTTGTCACTTGCTCTAGAGACGGTCGGTCTCATGCACCGCATATTAATCTAACTATAGTGAGGGCTTTAAAAAATAGAGTTGAATTTATGAAATTTCCTCTATAATATTTTTTTCTCATTCATTAATTTCAAATTAAAATAAAGTTATCAATATGCACATATAATATTTAAGAAATTTTTTATATATAAAACCTACAAATTTTGAAAATCCATTGTCTTGACGACAGATATTTGAAAAACCACCGCCATGTAAAAGTAATATTATTTGGTTCTAAAGAAAATATGTGTTCAAAATTAATAATTTAATATAAACAAACATTCTAGACGTGGTAAAATATATTTACTAAATTAAACTTTAATTTTAATTAAATCTAGCTAATAGGGATTTTAAACATATATATTAGTGCATAAAATAAATAGATGCACCTGATACAACAATAATTATTGTACCTAAAATTATTACCACAACTAACAGGATGATTTTTAAAATTTCAAAAGTGTTAATCTTTAATGATGAAAAGATGGAAATTGCTTTTTTTTTTTTATGACTTTCTAATTTTGACAACTCAGTACAGAAGCATTTTCCTCCAAATATATTTATTCTAAATTTTTTAATCTGACACTATAATATTTAGGTTTTATTTGGAGGAGCTGAAAGATTATGATTTCTACAGTAAAAAATACGGTAGAAAAAAAAAATACAGATCTATTTATTTTTTACAATCTTATCAATATATATATATATATATATATATATATATATATATATATATATATATATATTTTCGACCTTTTCTTACCATCTAGTGTATGTTCCGCTTGTCTCTTCTTATTTTCTCACCAACCGTTGCCACGTGAAAATAACAACAATAAAAACTACAGTAAGTAAATAAACAAATAAATAAATAAATAAATAAGAATATTATGGATTCTTTTTCAAATAAAGACAAAAGGGGATCGAGATGTTGCCGGTGGATTTGGTATTGTGCATATCGTCGCTTTTGTTATTACATCCGAATCTTAAAATGGATAAACGGGCTTCGCATTAAACGAGAAAATTCGTGGAATTTTGTTGTGAAGTTACCTAAATTCTTCGGATCATTCTATACATATATATATATATTCTATAGTGTCCGATTTTTCCAAAATTGTTTAGAGTTGTTATCGATATTTAGATATTGATAATAAAAATGATGAGAAAGATTGAGAGCGTCGATCATCTTTTTTTACACTGTATATGTTTATTGTAGGTTTTTGTTATTGTCGTCCCTTGATTGGATCCAGGTACTTGTTTTTTTGAGAGATAAATAGCACGCTAACTGTTTTGTTTATTTCATTTATAAATAAACTTAGCTGGAAATGTGAATCAACTAGAATTCGAACTTAGGTCTCGGGTACCAACTACCAAGTCCTTTGTCACTTGCTTTAGGGACGGTCGGTGGGTCCAGGTACTTGTTGGCACGGACAATGTTAGAGCTCTTTGGATGAGCCTAGCAACGGAAAAGGAACGCCGAGTTCTCGGCCATGGGATTTGTCATTTAGTGGGTTGTTCGTGGTTGGTATGGACGGAAAGAAACAAGGATAGCATGCACGGATCCCTTGAGTATAGGGCGATGGTGCATAGAGGTTTCATGAGGAACTGGGCTAGAGTTTTGCAAATCTTGGATCTGCTTTTGTATTTGTACTTTATTTCTTGTTTGCGGTTTTTTTTTTTTTTTTTTGTTATTTCTTTTGCTCTTTTGCCTCGACTTTTTGGAGGCTTAGTTGTTTCACTTTTGTAGCTAAATTTATTTTTATAATGAATGAAACTAGTAGTGTGTTATGTTTCGCTTAAAAAAATGATGAGAAAAATTGCAATCACTACAACAAGAACCATAGTCTGCCAGAGATACTCTGACTAAAAAAATTTAAATGTATCGTTTATACTTCCGCATTTAGTTAATACTTTTTATATAATTCTTGAAACTATAAATTTATTAAATAATTAATTAGCTTAATTCGGCCGTTTATCTTGGGCCGAATTTGGATGGATAAGTCTCAATTGCTTTTTGGGCCAGAATTGGAGAACTTTTAGGATCCGAGGTTTCGGCCCACCTATTCAGAATGGGCCGAAAGGTCAGGCGAGTAAGCTACTTAAATTAAATTATTTAATTTATGTAGCTTACTTAAACTGTGGAAAAATTCGAAGAAAAATTAATGTTCTTTCAAAAAATTCTATATTTTGTGGAAAAATAAAATGTTCGTTTTCCAAAACAAATTTAAAAAATAAAAATTATATTTTTTTATAAAATATGAACATGTTTAAAAAATATTATTTTTTAGAACTAAATAGTCTGAAAACTAAAAAAATTGCCAAGGCATTTTTTTTTTTTTTCAAACTTTTCCAGATAACCAAATTAACAACGAATCAATGCCGAAATCGTAAATCGAGATTGGCTTATTTAAAAGTTGGTGCCCACACAAAAAACAAGTCACGATCAAACCATTTTTGAGATCAAACTATGTTACACAGTATAAAGATCTAGGGTTCCATTCATTTTACTTTTTCTATTTTATCAATTCTCGACAACATTTCGCCATGGGCGAAATTTTATCTACGGAACTTTAATTTATTTTAGTTAAGTTACTTAACATTAATTATATTATTAATCCATTAAATTAAACTCTAAATATTGTTACTCTCTTGAAGAAATTATGCAACATTCGATTCATTCAAATTAGTAATAATTTATTTCTTTAAACCAAAAATAGAAAAAATGTTAATTTAGTAATTTAAGTAATTGGAATAAATAAAAATCTGGCTCATAATTGAACCTTCCGATGATCAACGGCTGTGATTTTCCCTTCCAACCAATCAACGCCTCCGTGGGCTACAATTTTTGGCAATACATAACAAAAATTCCACGGAGTATTCATTTCTCTCTCCTCTAACCCAAATGACGTCTAGGTTCATCAACCCGCAAAAACCTCCCCTTTTTAATTTTAATTTTTATTTTTTTCTCGAACCTTCCTCCATCTCCAGCAAATTTCTCACCATCGGAAGAAGTAGAAGCAGGAGAGCAGTGGAAATTACGAAAATGCCCTCCGGGCTCTTCGTGGAGTCGACGCTCCCCCAGCAAAGGGTCGTCGAGGGGATCCGGTTCCCGGCCGTGCTCACCCCGGCCGAACCGGTCGACCTCGACCAGTTCGCGGCCGCGGTGGGGGCCGAAAAAGCCCGGCTCGAGTCGCTGCTCCGGTCGAGCGGGGCGATCATTCTCCGCGGGTTTCCGGTCCGGAGCGCGGTCGACTTCGACCGGGCCGTGGGCGCTTTCGGGTACGCGGAGCTCCCCTACGTGGGCGGCGCCGCCCCGCGCACCAACGTGGTGGGCCGGGTCTTCACCGCCAACGAGTCCCCCCCGGACCAGAAGATCCCCTTCCACCACGAGATGGCCCAGGTTCATTTCTCTCCGTTGGAACGTTTTACTACTAGTTTTACTAATTATCCGATCCGATGTGGGACTATTCATAAGGAGTAAGTAAATTTTTTATGTGTGTTTTTGAATTTAGGTTCCGGAGTTCCCATCCAAGCTGTTCTTCTTCTGCGAGGAGGAGCCCAAAAGTGGTGGTGAGACACCCATCGTATTGAGCCATTACATCTATAAGAGGATGAAGGGGAAATTCCCAGAGTTTGTGGAGAAACTGGAGCAGCAGGGGCTAATTTACACAAGAGTTTTAGGGGAAGGAGATGATCCGTCTTCGCCGATCGGCCGCGGGTGGCAGTCCACATTCCTCACCAATGACAAAGCTGTGGCTGAGCAAAGGTCTGCTTTCATTTTCCATATATTCGCATCGCACTAGATCCGATATCAGTAGCTAATCTTGCTTTATCTTACGGTTTAAGCCACCCCCATTGTAGCAGGTACTTGTGTGTGATATATATAGTTGGATAATTATGTTTTAGAGTCTGCTTGACCCGACCGGAGCTTGTGCACAAGTGATGATTGATTCTGAGTCTGACTCGGAGTTCAGTTCAAAGCTTTAAGATTCTCTCGCGCTGGTTGACTAGCGATCGTCAGAGATATCGAAATTTACGTGCATTAATTTGACTGGCTCGAACATTCTAGATATCAAGTGATCAAAGTGCATTTCTTGCAATCAAGCAGTAATTTTTCTGAGAGATTTTCGTGCAATATGCCTCTTGCTGTCGATTATCTGTTAGTTTTGTTCCATCTCCTGTGATCTAAATTTACTACTATAGCGAGTTCAAGAACAGTTAAATTTTGAACATTCTTCCTCGCCGATGTACTAGGGCTGCGCGACTTGGTATGAAGTTGGAATGGTTGGACGACGGAGTGAAAACAATAATGGGTCCGATACCCGCTGTTAAGTTCGACGAGAGCAGGGGAAGGAAGATATGGTTTAACAGCATGGTAGCTGCGTACACTGGATGGAAGGACGCCCGAAACGATCCTCTCAAGGCTGTTACTTTCGGAGACGGGTCGCCGTTGCCGTCGGACATCATCGACGAATGCCTAAAAATCCTCGAAGAGGAGTGTGTTGCTGTTCCTTGGAAGCAGGGCGATGTACTTTTAGTGGATAATTTGGCCGTTCTGCATTCTAGGCGGTCGTTTGAACCTCCTCGGCGTATTCTTGCTTCGCTTTGTAAATAGAGGATTCTTACGCTTTTGCGAGTTTTAGAGACAGCAAGAAGCTATCTTTATGTATATGTTGGCGGATCAAAGCATGAATCTGCACCCCTTTTTATTTACGAGTATCACAATTTGAGTAATGTAAAGCTCAAACGCAGCAACTATTCCTACTGTTTATCTGGTTTAATAATGTCAGTATCTTAGCAGAATAACATAGTTTCTGATAGTTCAGAATCTCAATGTTGGTGTCTGTTCCTTTTAGCAAGAATAGTGTAATGTAAAGCTCAATGCACCAATTATTTCTACTGTTTATCTGGTTTAATAATGTCAGTATCTTTGCAGAATAATATAGTTTCTAATAGTTCAGAATCTCAATGTTGGTGTCTGCTCCTTTTGTTCTTCGCGAGTGCCTTTAAACACCAATCTTGCATTTCCGGCAAAATTCATGACAAGTGGATTGATCATCGATTGATAGAAATGTTCTAAAATTCAAATACGTAAATCATGCGTATGTGCTGCCGAAGAATGGTGTATATATAGTATCGTTATTATACGAAATACTAATTGAAATTCTTATGAGCAATATCGGAAAGAGAAAAAAAAAAAAAAGCATGCCTAAGTAAAAGTGTAGAACTTACAAAAGCACATCTGATTTGTTCAAGGTGCTTCTCATATTCATAACAAGCAGCTTTGCTACAAATTGATGTAGAAAATGATCACCAATATTATAATCAATGAAAACAATCAGAAAAAATAAAATTGGTGAAAGAAAAAAAAAAGGAAAATTACTAGCACATAATGCCGAGGTGTCAATTAATTAAGATCGATCATGAAATAAATGTGCCTGCAGAGAAAAATTGCCACGCTAAAAGAACACAAGAACAAGGAGATAAAAGCACCCTCCGAACCCATCCCGGGGTTTTGCCACCTATAATTTTTGCAATACAATTTACTCCTATTGTAAAGTATATGGCACATATCATAAGTAGTATCAAATCAAGAGCAAATTAACTGCCTATTTGGCTCCACCTTTGTTTCTACATTCAACTACATTATTCTCAATATATGGTGTTTGTCGACCTGAGAAAAAAAACTCTGATGCTTGTGCTGCAGCAGGAAAAAAGAAATAAATGTAACTTCCTAAAATAGAAGCTCTACGTAGGACTTATTTCCTAGTGAGACATATCTAACGCTAATAGGCAAAGCAGAATTAGGCCGAAAAACATACAGTTTATTTTTCGATGAGATCATTGAAAATATATCTTAATTGACTTATTACGATATGTGAATCGCAATTCGATATACGAAAATAAACAGAATATTTTTTATTATGGTACTTTCTCATGACATGTAAATATGTAATGTATTCTCCTTACGATCCTGAAGGAATCTTAAACTTCTACTAAAAAGATAATGTCTTAAAGCAAATATAATTAGAATTTTTTCTTAACACATTATTTAGCTAACACTTTTATTGAGCAACACGATGTTCTAACAGCTAGTCAAATATAATAAGAATTTTTTTATAAATATATTATTTAGAGAACATTTTATTCAGCAACACTATATTTTACCGTAAGTTCAAACAAGCCACAAGATAACACTATATTCTACCGTAAGTTCAAACAAGCCATAAGATAACATAAATTAGAGAAGAAAAAAAAAACAAGTAGACTGATAAACTCATATTAAAAAATATATATAGAGGCGAACAAAATATAGAGACAATAAGTTGCATCAAATATTTTATTTCCACTAAAAGCACCAAATCTACATAAGAGAATGAACTTAAAATTGAACCCAAAAAGAAAAGGGAGAGAGAGAAGTTAGCATATATCATGTTTTCAGTTGCCTGGCTCCATCCTGTTTGCCCAAAGATGTATATATATAAAGTCTGGTTATGGTGCTTTAAAAACACTAAGTTTTTGATACTTATAAGTTTTTTGCCATTAAATTTATCATTTTAATCATTTTCATACATTAGATCATATTATCCAATCAACCACTCACTCAATTCTAGGGGACCACCATCATCATATCCGCACATCCTTTAATTTAAGAATCGAGAACCTATAAACACTAATAACTTGATATTTTTAAAAATATAAGAACTCAATTCATATATATATATATATATATATATATATATATATATATATATATATATATATATATATATATATATATATATAAAATTGGGCTATACTACTTTTAGAAGACCAACTCCCTTAGTGCTTCTAGGTTTCTAGTCCTTGGATCTACTTCTTGATTACTAATATCGCTTAGATCAAACACTATTTCACCTACCACGACCTACCACCATCATTCCAACCTTACATTTCTCCATTCAATGACTAAAAACTCAAAAACATCACTCTCTTGGTACTTCTGAGAGTATTTTAGCTCAACTCTCTATAAATATAATTAGGTTACTATACTATTAATAGCACAAAGTTATAGGTATTATTAGGTTTTCGGTTGTTGAATGAAGGAATGTATGGTAAGAAGATAGTGATCTCTGGAGTTGAGCAGATTGTTGATTGAATAGTATGATCTAATGGATTTAAATGATCAAAATGTTAGATCTAAAAGCGAAAAACTTAGTACATAGTACCAAACGCCTGGTGCTAATAAATAACATAATAGCTAGACTCTGTATATATACACACACCTTGCATGGAGATCTACGTTCATGGCGGATGGGTGAGGGAGAAGGGGAGGGAAAGGTGGTGGGTCTCCATTAATGATGGGGAAGAGGAGGAGGAGGAGGAGGAGGAGGAAGAAGAGAAGCAAAGAAGGGGTAAAAGGAGGAAGCTTGAAGTTTTTTTTCTTTTGTTAGATTTATTTTTGTTATAATAATATTTACTATGTTCTGGGGTGTCGTTCCCGATTCCTCAGGAGGGAGAAAGCGAGGCCTTGAAGGATGCATTCATTTGTTTCAGACTCTTGGCCCTTATTTTCTTTTTATTTCCTAAATTGCCATTTCTTTTTTTTTTGAAATTTTTTGAATATTTCTACTGTAAAATTCAGATCTGGATCTCAATGAACAGAACACTAATCAACTATTCTAAATAGTGATTAAATTTTTCTCTTTTATAATTTAAAACTTGTAGATCACATTTTTTATTATTTCGACTTGTTTTTTTCATTTTTAACTTTACATACTTTAACGTTATAAGTTTTACATATATATATATATATATATATATATATTACTGGTAAAATGACCTTCTCATTTTATGTGAAATGAACTAAAATAAGTGATTAATATTACCGGTAAAGAGTAAATATTATTTTATTTAAGTTTGTTTTTTCTTTCCTCCGAGATGTAAAGAATAAAATATATGAAAATTTTGGTACTAAATTATTCAATTGAATACATGAACCAAGTAGATTGGAACAATACTTAAGTATATTTTACCTTCTTCCAGTTACCCCCTTATTTCATCTAAATAATAATAATCGCGATACATTTAAATGGTCTAACTTCAATTGTGTAGTTAATTATACATATAACTTATACCCAATATACCTTGCACACACTATTCATGACTTTTTTCTTTTTTTTTTGTATTGGTTTCTTCGAGGCTCAAATACATGGATTCTAGGTTTTTAATTACCCGATATTTATTATTTACTCGGGCATCTAACTAAAATTTCATCTTTGAGTTAAATCTGATCGTTGAGGCTTAATATACATGGATTCTAAATTTTTAATTACCCAATATTTATTATTTACTCCTGCATCTAACTAAAATTTAATCTTTGACTTAAATCATTGTATGGTTCCACAAAAGATCAATCTTATCCATAAACGACAAATTAAAGTTGTATCATCTCGTTTGAACAGTACTAGCATGTGCATGATGCACGTATCGATCGATCTCAAGAAGCAACAAGAGTTAATATGAATATCATATTTACTATATATCTTTAAATAAACTTTGTTTTAGGAAACATGCCACCTAATTTGTTGGAGTAAAAACTTTTAAAAAGTTTATTTATCTCTTCATTGTACGGATGCTTCATGAACCACCAATTTAAAGAAATTGGCCATGGATTCTCCAAACAAATTCTTTTTGTCGTCGACGAAGAAGCATACGTATTATTGGGTAAATTTCTAAAATTTAGTCACAAGAAGTGTACAAGCGCCTATGTGGCTCGATATTCTATCCTAGTTTTAGCTTTAATAAAAAGCATATCATTATTATTTATAAGCAATTAATTAATAACAACTATTTTTCGCAATCGTACACGCATGACCTGTAGAAACTTGGAAAATTCTCAACTAAATGTTGTGAAGGTTCTTTCCTAGAATTAATTATTTGAATTTACGGGTTTTATTCACTATGGGGGCGTTTTGTTCTTCAAAAAAATAATTTCAGAAAATAGTTTTACGACTGAATAAATATTTTCTAACAAAAAGTAGTTTTTCTACAGTACTTTTTTTTTTTTTCGAGATTTTATGGAATAATCTTCTTTTTCTACCCGTATATTTTTATAGATTTGAGTGAACTTTCGCATTAGCCCAATAAAATGAGATGCAGAGTTAGGGAAGGACGAGCGAGCACGGTTTTTTGTTGTTTTGCTAATCCTGCAGCTGTGAATGAGTTAAAGAATCTCACGTGCTCGCTTTGCATTATTATTTTATTATTATTATAGTACAATTTCAATGGGATAAATCAAATTTAAATGCTTTGAGTTTTCCCACAAAGAATCACATATAGGCTGTTAATATGTGGTGAATCTACGTGGCATCTTAGTTGTACGAAGAGCCAATTAAAACCTTCTAAATCGCATATAGTGATGTACTAATAGCATATAAAAATGACCTCTGTGGCGCACACAATAAAGACAAAATGATTATGTGTAAATTTTATCTTGATTGTTAGGATTGATACTTCTTATGATATGTGCTATATATTTTACAATAGGAGTAAATTGTATAACAAAAATTATTTGTGGCAAAACCCCTGGATGGGTTCAGAAAGAGGCTGCTTTTATCTCCTTGTTATTGTGTTCTTTATTTCATGATCTGAAGTAATTGGCACCTCGGCATTATGTGCTAGTAATTTTTTTTTTTTTTCCTTTCACCAAATTTTATTTTTCTGATTGTTTTCATTGATTATAATATTGGCGATCATTTTCTACATCAATTTGTAGTAAAGCTGCTTGTTATGAATATGAGAAGCACCTCGAACAAATCAGATTTCTTTTTTAAGTTTTACTTAGGCATGCTTTTTTCTTTTTTTTTTTTTCTTTCCGATATTGCTCATAAAAATTTCAATTAGGATTTCATATAATAACGATACTTTGATAAGTTCTATATATATGCCTTTCTTCGGCAGCGCATAAGCATGATTTACGTATTTATTAGCAGGCTTCTGCATCTTCTCAGCATTACGAATTTTAGAACATTTCTATCCATCGATGATCAATCCACTTGTAATGAATCCTGCAAGAAATACAAGATTGATGTTTGAAGATGCTTGCGGAGAACAATATAAACTTGCCAAGAGGAGCAGACACCAACATTGAGAGATTCTGAACTATCAGAAACTATGATATCCTGCAAAGATACTG
This sequence comes from Ananas comosus, assembly GCF_001540865.1. NCBI lineage: Eukaryota > Viridiplantae > Streptophyta > Magnoliopsida > Poales > Bromeliaceae > Ananas > Ananas comosus. Next base: position 1,820,250 of record NC_033630.1, on the reverse strand, counting down.
ACATTATTAAACAAGATAAACAGTAGGAATAATTGCTGCATTTGAGCTTTACACTACTCTAATTGCGATTCCTGTGAATAAAAAGGTTTGATTCGGCAACATATACATAAGATAGCTTCTTGCTAAAAGGAACAGACACCAACATTGAGATTCTGAACTATCAGAAACTATGATATCCTGCAAAGATACTGACATTATTAAACCAGATAAACAGTAGGAATAGTTGCTGCATTTGGCTTTACATTACACTATTCTTGCTAAAAGGAACAGACACCAACATTGAGATTCTGAACTATCAGAAACTATGTTATTCTGCTAAGATACTGACATTATTAAACCAGATAAACAGTAGGAATAGTTGCTGCATTTGAGCTTTACATTACTCTAATTGCGATACTCGTGAATCAAAAGGGGTACAGCTTCATGGTTTGATCCGGCAACATATACATAAGATAGCTTCTTGCGGTCTCTAAAACTCGCAAACGCGTATAAAAAGAGCAAAGAGCAACCCTCTATTTACAAAGCGAAGCAAGAATACGGCGAGGAGGTTCAAACGACCGCCTAGAATGCAGAACGGCCAAATTATCCACTAAAAGTACGTCGCCCTGCTTCCAAGGAACAGCAACACACTCCTCTTCGAGGATTTTTAGGCATTCGTCGATGATGTCATCATCCGACAGCAACGGCGACCCGTCTCCGAAAGTAACAGCCTTGAGAGGATCATTTCGGGTGTCCTGCCATCCAGGAGTGAACGCAGCAACTATGCTGTTAAACCATATCTTCCTTCCCCTGCTTTCGTCGAACTTAACAGCGGGTATCGGACCCATTATTGTTTTCACTCCGTCGTCCAACCATTCCAACTTCATACCTTGTCGCGCAGCCCTAGTACGTCGGCGAGGCAAAATGTTTAAGTTTTCAACATTTAACTGTTATCGAACTCGCTATACTAGTAAATTCGGAACTAACAGTTAATCGACAGCAAGAAGCATATTGCACGAAAATCTCTCAGAAAAATTGCTACTGAATTGCAAGGAATGCACTTTGATCACTTGATGTCTAGAATGTTAAAGCCAGTCAAATTAATGCACGTAAATTTCGATATCTCTGACGATCGCTAGTCAACCAGCGCGAGAGAATCTTAAAGCTTTGAACTGAACTCCGAGTCAGACTCAGAATCATCAAATTATCATAAAAACATAATTATCCAACTATATCACACACAAGTACCTGCTACAATGGTGGCTTAAACTGTAAGATAAAGCAAAATGAGCTTACTGATATCGGATCTAATGCGATGCAAATCTACGGAAAATGAAAGCAGACCTTTGCTCAGCCACAGCTTTGTCATTGGTGAGGAATGTGGACTGCCACCCGCAGCCGATCGGCGAAGACGGATCATCTCCTTCCCCTAAAACTCTTGTGTAAATTAGCCCCTGCTGCTCCAGTTTCTCCACAAACTCTGGGAATTTCCCCTTCATCCTCTTATAGATGTAATGGCTCAATACGATGGGTGTCTCACCACCACTTTTGGGCTCCTCCTCGCAGAAGAAGAACAGCTTGGATGGGAACTCCAGAACCTAAATTCAGAAACACACATAAATAAAGGAAAGACATGGTAACATTGGCTCAGAAAATTTACTTACTACTCATGAATAGTCCCACATCGGATCGGATCGGATCGGATAATTAGTAAAACTAGTAAAACATTCCAATCGAGAGAAACGAACATGGGCCATCTCGTGGTGGAAGGGGATCTTCCGGTCCGGGGGGGCATCGTTGGCGGTGAAGACCCGGCCCACCACGTTGGTGCGCGGGGCGGCGCCGCCCACGTAGGGGAGCTCCGCGTACCCGAACGCGCCCACCGCCCGGTCGAAGTCGACCGCGCTCCGAACCGGAAACCCGCGGAGAAGGATCGCCCCACTCGACCGGAGCAGCGACTCGAGCCGGGCTTTTTCGGCCCCCACCGCGGCCGCGAACCGGTCGAGGTCGACCGCTTCGGCCGGGGTGAGCACGGCCGGGAACCGGACCCCGTCGACGACCCTTTGCTGGGGGAGCGTCGACTCCACGAAGAACCCCGAGGCCATATTCGTAATTTCCGGTGCTCTCCTGCTCCTGCTTCTTCCGATGGTGAGAAATTTGAGGGAGATGGAGGAAGGTTCGAGAAAAAAATTAAAATTAAAATAAAAAAGGGAAGGTTTTTGTGGGTGTGATGAACCTAGACGTCATTTGGTTTAGAGGAGAGAGAAATGAATATTCCGTGGAATTTTTGTTATGTATGGCCAAAAATTGTAGCCCCACGGAGGCGTTGATTGGTTGGAAGGGAAAATTACAGCCGTTGATCATTGGAGGGTTCAATTATGTAATGGATTTTTATTTATTTCAATTACTTTTGGTTTAAAGAAATAAATTATTTAATGGAAAATTAATATAATTAATTAACGTTAAGTACCTTAACTAAAATAAATTAAAGTTTCGTAGATAAGATTTCGCCAGTGGTGAAACCAACGGCCTAACTCATTGTTGTTCAGACTGTATGTTGTTTGGTAATTAATTAATGCTTCTTTCCTCTTAATTAGTCAAGATACGCTTTTGCAAATATCTTAACTTTAAATAACCTTAAACACGTATTTTCTTTTATCATATAATGGAATTATCATGCTTATCAAGGTTTTATTTTGCATCAAACGCACAGATTGTTTGTATATTGTAACTTTTTTATCATATAATGAAATTATCATGTTGATCAAGGTTTTATTTTGTATCAAACGCACAGATTGTTTATGTATTAATATTCAACAATAAACCAATCATTAATTCTCGTAGCCACTAGAATAGAAAAATTACTGGACTTTTTTTTTTTTTAGAGATAGGTAGCACTCTACTCGCTTCGTTTATTTCATTTAGAAATAAATTTAGTTAGAAATATGAATCAACTAGGATTCGAATTTGAGTTTTGAGTACCAACCACTATGTGCTTTGCCACTTGCTCTAGGAACGGTCGCTGTTACTGGACTTTATTTGTACTATAATTTGAAGGAGAAAAGATAGAAAGAAGTTAAGACACTGCGTTACATCTAATAACAATACAATGACTAGTAATCTAGTCAAGTTAAATTGGGCCACAGGAAACTATTTTCCAAAGATATATGGTCCACCATGTTAGATAGATGGACCATTTATTGTCCCACTATTAATGTTGATCATATCTTTAACTTTTAATCCAAACCATTCAACTTACATATTGTTTTCCTTATTTTTAAATTGAAAAGTTACCCCAATTTCTTAGATTGTTTGGATTGACTTGACCAAAACCTGCCTCGCAAAGTAATCCAAATCAACCCAACTCAAATCCATTGTGCCGGGTTCGGATCGGCTTCAACTCATTCACTCTGTCATATAGTAAATCAAACACAAAGATATGACTTCATGTATAACGAGATTGAACATTTGCATGTAGAACGAATTCTCGGATCAGAGTGACGTGGAAAATCCCTCAATGATTTTTTTTTTTTTCTTTTTTCCTCATTAGTACTCTCCTAAAGCTTCTAACAAATTCAAGCTTAATTATTTGATGCGGGAGTTCAACATGAAAGATAGGATAAGAACAGGACTAGTAACCTATAAATGAAGTGATCGTTGTTGCTTTGTGCAATTATGAGCTTTAGTTGTAATTATGAATATATAAAATATGTTATCTATGTAAGGAAAAAAAGATTAAATAGGATAAAAAAGATTTTATTTGTTTTCAACTGACACTATAACTATTGTATTGTTCAGCTAAAACTATAGTTTATTACTTTTTATTACTTTAAAAAAAAAAGAAAAACAGGATATATGTTTACATGTTTCTTTACCACGATTCTCACGTGAGAACCTTACACATGGCAGTAGGGCTGGCAAACGAGCGAGCCGCTCGCGTTCGACTCGCGTTCGGCTCGATATTCGCTCGCTCGAGCTCGGCTCGAAATTAGATGAGCCGAGCTTGAACAAAAAAAAAGCTCGAAATTCATTTCAAGCCGAGCTGAGTATTACTCGGCTCGCTCGAATTAGACTCGAAAAGCTCGAATATATATTATTATATATATATATATATATATATATATATATATATATATATATAGAGTAGAGTGGAGTAACCTAAGTTTAGTTAAAAATTGACGCAATATTGCTGGGCCATAAGAACAAACCAATATGCCAACAAAAAGGTAAAATTTACCAAATTTACACTCTCTCCCTCCTTTTCTTTTACAAAGCCTTAAATTCCTAATCTCTCTCTCTCTTCTTTCTCTCTCTCTCTCCTCAAGCGGCCAACCTGAAGCCCCCCAAGTTATCAAGTAACAACACGCCGCCGCGCTTTGTCTACCTTGCCATTAATTGTGTGCTTGAGAAAATATACAGAATATTTTTAAGGTAGAAAATTTTATTTATATAAATTTTTGATTTTAGTTATATATAATTAATAGTTTTAATCTAATATTTGTCTATATAATTTATTCATTTTTGACCGCATAGGTGAAAAAGAAATAATATGGTTGAAGCGGAAGAGAAGATTGCGACTACAATAAAAATTAGATATTCAACTCGTAAATTATTTTTCTTTATATTATAATACCGTATTTCATATAATTATTTTGTATCTTGAACTATTAGATATATTTTTGTATCAAATTATAAATAATGTTCTATACAAATTAAACTATTAATCGTACAATGTTGAGAATTTCAAGCGGCTCGCTTAGGGCTCGAGCTCGCTCGACTCGAAATTAGGCTCGCTCGAGCTCGGCTCGAATTAATTTCAAGCCGAGCTTGAGCTTAAATTTAGGCTCGAAATTAATTTCAAGCCGAATTTGAGCTGAGACAAGCTTGCTCGGGCTCGGGTCGTTTCCACCCCTACATGGCAGTGAGCAGAACGGTCAACGGTCTACGTAGACACGTGAAAAGCAAGTCAAGGTCGTTTAGATTCTAGTTTGGTAAATTGCACAACTATCCCCAAACTCTCATCTTTGTATTTCATCGGTCCTTTAATTTTTAAGTTTGGTGTCAGAGATTCTAAATTTTTAAGTGTTTCATTTTAGTTTTTATATATATTTAATGTGAAATGTGAATTATTGTCTACAAAATTTGTCTCATCTTATATTTCAACTCTATCAATTATTGAGTTATAATTCTTTCTTTATTAAGAAATTAAGGAGGCGCGCGCTTGGTTTTGAAAAGTATTCCAAAAAATAATTTTCTAATTGAAAAAATTATTGTTCACCCGTTTCATTTCTAAAAAAATAGTTTTCAGAAAATCAAAATTCGGACTTTCTGAAAATATTGTATTTTTATTTCTAAACTTTTTATTTAAAAATAAAAAATTGTGAAAAATGATTAATAGTATTTTCGATGATTTGGCCCATAATAAGTACTGGGCTGGCCCAGTTGGTTTATTGAATTGTTTGAAACAAATTTAAGTTTGGATCATCCATGCAAATTTGGGCTAGCCCAGTGCATCTGGTTTCGTGCCAACCGTAGGATTTCCATCAGATGGCGTCAAACTCGATCTGGACCGTTGGATTTTGATCAGAAAGCATCAATATTTGTGCCGATGAACGCACACTCTCATTATACAAAGAATCAATCAAATTAGGACAATATCATGCTTAGACCTCAGTATCGTCCCCATTTTAATATGTTACGTACAATGTGAATTGTATGTAATTGATTATGCCAGTGAATAGATTTTTCTATTTCTAATATTATTTGTTAGTTTACGAAACGTTTAAGTCCGATATATAAATAGCATTCTTTTCCAAAAAAAATAAAAAATTTGCTAAGTTTTTACTTTCAATTAATTGCCAAATAGTCAGTTAAAATGTATACACTGGCGAACTATATCACATAAAATTTATATATTTTTTCCAAAAAGTAAGTGTTATTACATGAAAGTTTCTAGGAATACTGTAAGAAAGTAAATTACAGATATGTTTGGAACTACTTTTGAATGTAACATCATTAGATATAATGCAATCTAAAAAGTACTATTAGGAGAAGGACTATATTAAATTTCTTCATATAATTTATCTTTAGAATAGATATAGAAACTACAACTTAAATTTTCGGCTTTGAAGTCATAGAATTTCATTTAAGTTACTTGAAAAATAAAATATTCGATGCTTCTCTTTTGTTTTCTCTTCAAAAGTTTACTAAAACGTGGCTTGGAGTTTGATTTAATTTAATTTTCTCCACCATTCATGCCATATATTATTATTTTTCTATTCAAATCGTGATTTATGATTGATATTGAATCTTCAAATTCAAGTTGTTGTTAATGCATTCTTCACCTGAAGCAGCTAAGCCGCTCTTTAGTTAGCAAAGATCAAGCTTTAAAATAAAAAATAATAATAATAAAAATCCAAATAGACCCTAAGCCTTAAAGGAGAGGCCAACATGTGTACATAAGAAAGTCTTTTACACTCCCATTGCATGAGGAGAAGAAAGAAAATAAATGAGGGAAAAAAAAAAGCTTCTCTCTCTCATTTGGATAAAAAAAAATCTTCTACCACAGTCAATTTTCTCTCAAAGTGAAAAGAAAGGGAGAGGAAACTTTTTTTTGTTCTCTTAATTCAAATAATATAAAAATAATTTTTTTTTTCTTTATTTTTTCTTTTTTTTAATCCAAATAAAAACATTAATGAGTGAGTGAGTGAGTGCAGCTAAAGAAAGTCTTGTTATTGCATCCTCCATGTCAGTAAACTTAAATGACAAAGTAGAAACAAAAACTGAGCTGACAAAGACCCAAGCCAAACTACAGCTGAAGCATATGAAAGGAAACAAAATCATACATACACTAAACCACCGAAAAATATATTATCTTTATCTATTGTTAATGTACTGAGCGTATATTATATAGAACTTTTAATTAATTTTATAGGATAAATTGCATGTTTGGTACTCAAACTATAAGGCGCGTGACACTTTAGTTCGCAAGCTTTAATTTGTTATAATTTTTGGCTTAAACTTTCAGAATTGTTGTAATTAAATTCGATAATCGAATTTAATTGATTAAATATTAATGCATCGTTGATATAAAAGTAACGTAACTCACCATCAATCATAACGCTACTGCATCAGTTCTACGTTAATGATATATTAATATTTAGTCAACTAAATTGGATAATAGGACTTGATGATAATAATTCTAACAGTACAAGCTAGAAATTATAATAAATTAAAATTTAAGAATCCTAATGTCACCCATTTTTTTAGCACCAACCATGCAATTTACTCTAATTTATATATACAATTGAAATATTATATGAATTTGTTAAATATCTACATCACAAATGGGGCCCTTTGTAAGGACTCAACATTGTCCTCGATGCAGAAAGATTGATATGTTGGATTCTTCCTAGTCCTTGGAATAATTCCTTAAAACCATGACATCATTTGGTGACGACATATTTACAAAGCGAGTAGCACAATTAGTTTATGAGATTTTTATTTTAGTCCTCAGTTTTCTAAATTTAATATTTTAAATTTTAAAATTTTAATAATATTTTATGATTAGTTTCTGAAGTTGTAATAATATATTTTATGTTTAGGTTGTCGACTTGTTATTTTGTACACTGCAAATCCTATCGATTTTTTACCCGACTCACCCTTCTTTTTGGTTCCTAAAAAAAAGTGAAAAACTCTTTATCAAAAAAAAAATCAAAAAGGAAATAATCATTTTTCAAAAAAATTATATTTAAATAAAAAGTTTAGAAATAAAAATACAATATTTTCAAAAAAAAATCTGAATTTTGATTTTCTCAAAACTATTTTTTTAGAAATGAAACGGATGAAAACAATAATTTTTCAATTAGAAAATTATTTTTTGGAATAACTTTTCAAAACCAAGCGCATGCCTCCTTAATTTTTTAATAAAGAAAGGATTATAACTCAATAACCGATAGAGTTGAAATATAAGACGACACAAATTTTATAGGCAATAGTTCACATTTTCACATTAACTATGTATAAAAACTAAAATGGAACACTTAAATATTTAGAATCACTGAGACCAAATTTAAAAATTAAAGGACCGAGAAAACACAAGTCAGAGAGTTTGGGGATAGTTGTGCAATTTACCCTTCTAGAATCTAAGCGACCTTGACTTGCTTTTCACGTGTCTACAACAGGATGCGTCAGCGTAGACCGTGTAGACCGTAGACCGTTGACCTTGCCACTTTAGATTGTACAGGGAAAGAATCATATAAACGTGTACCTGTTTTTCTTTTAGGTACCATTTGATTCGGGTGTAAGCAAAAATTAGCTATTATAGAGATAGATACAAGTATGTGGATAAAAAAAAAAGTGTTTGGATAAAAATTGGGTTGTTTCAGTGGATAAGAAAAGTAGCGTTTGAATAGATAATATGGAATAAAAAAAATATTAGATAGTTTTATATAGAAAATGAAGGTGTTGGTGGGGAGAGTTATAATCGGTTATTATAGATAATCGAGAATTACTATTCTCTGATAAAAATTAGTGTTTGGATATAAAGGGGTATAAGGGTCTATCCCTATCCCCTAACCAAATAGGGCATTAAGTAATAAAAAGTAAAAAAGTATAGTTTTAGCTGAACAATACAATAGTTTTAGTTTCAGTTGAAAACAGATAAAATCTTTTTATCCTATTTTATCTTTTTTTTTCTTGCAGAGATAACATATTTTATGTGTACGTAATTACAACTAAAGCTCATATTAGCAACAACAATCACTTCACTTATTGGTTACTAATCTTGTTCTTTTCCTATCTTCCACGTTGAACTCGCGGATCAAATAATTAAGCTTGACTTAAAATTGTTAGAAGCTTTAGGAGTAATACTAATGAAAAAAAAAATTTATTAAGGGCCTTTCCATGTCATTCTGACCGGAGAATTCGTTCTACACACAAATGTTCAATCTTGCTATATATAAAGACATGTCTTTCTGTTTGATTTATTATATGATAGAGTGAATGAGTTGAAGCCGATCCGAACCGGACGTAATGGATTCGAGTTGGGTTGATTTGGATTGCTTTGCGAGGCAGATTTTGGTCAAGTCAATCCAAACGACCTAAAAAAATGGGGAAACTTTTCAATTTAAAAGTAAGGAAAATAATATATAAGTCGAATGGTTTGGATAAAAAGTTAAGATGTGAACAACATTAATAGTGGGAGAATAAATGATCCATGTATCTAACATGGTGGACCAGGTATCTTTATTAAATAGTTTCCCGGGGCCCAATTTGACTTGACTAGCCTTTTGTCCTTTCTTTTGGGTCCACGGAGGACAAAAGTACCAGTCATTGTATTGTTATTGGATGCAACAAAGTGTCTTAATTTCTTTCTATCTTTTCTCCTTCAAATTATTGTACAAATAAAGTCCACTAATTTTTGGTATGTTATTGAATATTTATACCTATATATTATTTTTTCTAAACTTGTTATATGGCAATGTTTTTTTCATTCTTTGGTGTAGGTTTCACTCCGAACCGGCTCAAGCATTTTATATAATTTTTTATTTTTTTTACTTGAACCGAACCAATTATTATTGAGTGTGGGCTCTCCCAAGGCTAAAGTCCTCCACATATATATTTTTTTTTCTTTGCTTGAACCGAATCGAATTTTTCTTTTTCTTTTTTTTGGCTTAAACTAAACCGAATCACACTTTTGCATTGAGTCGAAATCTTCCTCTTCCTCTGTTATTTTTCTTTATCGGCAAGATAAATCTCACCCCTTAGGGTGCGTTTGGTTTGCGCTATCTTTTAAAGATTTCTAGTAATCCAATGGAAATAAAAAAATATGACGGTATTTGGCTAAACACGCTAAGTAATCTAGTTGGTAATATTGGATTCACTTGGGAATAAGATTCACCCCAAAGTACTAATCTCATTCCCTTGAGGGAGGATGGGTATCCTCATATTAATGGATTGGGGTAATCATAATATGTCTAATCTCTTTCTTTCTTCCTACCCGCCGGCTAATTGATATTATTTTTCTTTATACTCTAACCTTATATCTCTCTCTAAACTTATTTTTTTCTCTAAAATTCAACTTTTTTTCTCTCTCTAAACTAAGCTTTCTTTCTCTCTCTCTTTCTAAAATTTCAACTCTCTCACTCCCTCTAATTTCGACTATATTTTTCTTTCTATTTTTTTAATTATGCTCTCTCTCTCTAACTTATACTCTCTCTCCCTTTTTTTCTAAAAAGATGTTGAAATTTTTGGTAACATTATCTAAAATTAATTAAATAAATTAATAAATTAATTGTATATTTTTTGTAATATTAAATAACATGGCTAATTAATATTACCATGCGAACCAAATACAGGAATTCCACATTCTTAGTAATAGGTTGAATAGGCAGGGACGAAGCCATAAATTAAAATTCGGGAGGGCCAAGATTTAGATTTGATAGGAAAAAAATTCAACTTCGGATAATAAAAAAAAAAAATTGTCAGATTCACTGATCAGTTATTACTAGTAACAATAATGACAATATACTCAAACAGGAACAAGACTGTAAGAGTTGAAGGAAAATGACCAAGAAATTTGAAAAAAAAAATGAGACACAAATTTTATTAAAAAAATTAATTTGGCCCCCTAAAATTAAAATTTATAATATTTTAATTTTTATTACAAAGGACTTTTATGTGATTTTAAAAAAGTTAGGGGGGGCCATGGCCACTGTGGGCCCCTCAATGGCTCCGCCCCTGTGAATAGGAATAAGATTCTCAGATATCTTTTATTCCTAGCAATCTTTCATAATGCGAACCAAACGCACCCTTATGATCGTTTCTTCAGTTCTTCCATCGCTATTTTCTCTTTTCTTGTCGCTGTTTTTTATTTTTTCTCTAATTATTTATGCATTACATCGTACGAATTATTACACTAGTTAATACATAAAGAGTTATCATACACAAACAACCTGTGCGTTTGATACAAAATAAAACCTTGATCAACATGATAATTCCATTATATGATAAAAGAAAATACGTGTTTAAGGTTATTTTAAAGTTAAGATCTTTGCAAAACCGTATCTTGACTAACGAGGAGGAAAGAAGATTAATTAATTAATGAAAGCACCTTGCCACCTCTTTGATTCTTTCGGTGTGAACCCACAAAGGGGAGCATCGATCCTTAATTAGCTGTAACATCATGAGATTCAAAGATAGATAAATAACACGTAGTGCTAGCTCCATTACCAGGGGCATGGTGCAGATGCTTTTTCCTCCTCGTCAACAGCTACATTATGAAAATGATATTCCTGTAAATTTGTTACATGCTTAATTATATAGGGGGTGTGCTTTGCTTTTCGATAAAACCAAACAGAAACCGAACCAAATTTATCTTACTAACAAATTTAAACTGCATCATAGAAACTTGTAGTTTTGCCCTTGCAATTTACGTGTATATATCTGCAAGGTCTTCTATTTCACTGCTTGGCCTAACTTTTGAAAATTTCTTTCACTTTAAAAAAACACCTAGATTGTTAGCCAAAATGATCTAGATTTTACGAACGAAACATTGAAGTGAGATTCTGAATTTGAATTCGGTGGCTTGGAGGGAAATTTAATGTAAAAGCCCTTAATGCTTAATAATGAAAAGCTTTACAAAAATAGTATTTAGAGATAAGCTAGCTAGGTCAATTGTGTTCAGGGTTTGTAAAATGATATGAAAGTTCTTGCAGAAGTATTATTTAGGCAAAGTCGTGACAGCATCTTTGAAAATAAATCTTTTTTTAGACTTTAGTAGCTTCTCGTTGTAGTTATATGAATTAAGAAGTATTGATTGGACCTTTTATTCTTCTATACCCCAGACGCTCAATTAGTTTCGCGGTACAAGTTACTTTACTTTCTCGATTTAAGCTCCCTATAGCTTCCTTAGAGATAAATCAATCAATAACTCCTCATCAAAGTTACGATAATTATGAAGTTTAAATTAGACCTTCGTCTATTCCTTTAGACCCGGAAGGTCAATTGGTTTCTCGATGCAAGTTAAAAAGATGTAGACGAATCTCAAATAATTAATTTCTCGATTCAAGTTTAAAACTCTTAGATAATTCAATTCAGAAACTTCTAGTTTTACTTCCCATATTAAAGTGTTGCTTCGTGAAGCAAACCATAAAGGCACAGTTCTCGTCATTGAGCGGCATGTAGTACTTTTCATTTTTTATTAAGATTTGAATACGAAGCGAGACTCAAATTTTGATATCCTACATACTCTACAGCAGAAGAAGTGTTTCCGCAAAAGATAATACGCCTATAAAAGGATAACACCTATTACAGGAAAGGTTTTTTTTTTTTTTCCTGCATGGAGTAAAGAGTATCAATTTCAACAGCTTTAAATAATTTGAACTTTTTTATTTAAAATTGGATAAAGGTTTAGAAAACCTAAGCCAATTAAACTCCACCTTGGACTATTTTGGGTTCACGCGTCTAAAAATGGTACTATTTAAATTTTTTTTTTTTCTAATTAACAATGTCAATTTGTGCGCTAGCTAGCGCATAGGTGTGGTATAATTAATGTTGGACTCGGAAGTGGTCACGAGCCAAACCTAATTGTAGGAGAATATTTATAGGTAACTATAAGAGGGTAAAAGAGGAATCAACTTGTCACTTAAGGTTAAAAAAAAAAAAAAAAAAAAAAANAACCTCAACTCTAGGCAATTACGAGATTGTCCCCTCCACCTTTTTTTATTTTTATTAACATCTTTTAATTTTGATTTTACTAAAATTTTGGAGGTTTTATTTCGATAACTGATGATTCCATCAAATTTAATAATTTTAATTATTTTCTACGAATTAACTCAAAATCTTCATATATTTTTGTTGCTCGTTGGGAGAAGGAATAAATTGGAACTTTTAGGCAAAAACAACTAAGCTTTTCACTTGGCTTTCACGGCGAAGTTCACTGCGTTCTTGTAGCCCATCTGGGGGGGAGGAATAAATTGACCATAAATTAAGAAACAGCTAAAAGGTTTCAATACTATGCTTCTATTGAAGGTATTTCCAATATTCTCAAATTCTAATCAAATAAAGTAAAAAAAGATTTATCTTAGCTGAACAAAGTGTGTTTGGTGCATGTGTTGATATTAGTGTGGAAGGACCGCAAGTCTTGATAACGCCCTCAGAGGAGGCAAAATAATTGTGGTCAAAATCGCTCAGTTTACTGGACACCCAGAAGATATTGGAAGTTTTAACTCTACTGACTGTCATTTGGTGGATTGTTTGAACCGAAAGGAATGACATTTTTTTCCGAGCGAAGTTTCCCAACCCTACCCGTGCATTAAAACGCGTCAGATTCCTGATGTCAGCGTGGTTTACGTGACATTGCCAAGTGCCATAGATTCTCTTCTACATTTTTCGGTCCTTGGTTGTCAGCTTCTTTTTTGTCCTTTTCTGGTCTTTGTCTAACATTTTATTTTTATGTCCTCTAATTTTTATTTTTTCTTTCGGAGGTCTCGGCTGTTTTCATTTGTAAGTTTAACTTATTTTTCTAATAAATGAAGAAGGTAGCTTGCTACCTTTTTCTAAAAAAGAGAACATTTTCTACCTACAATTATAAATGGAGTTTAAATTTAGAGACAAATACTTTATAATTTATACTATTTCGTTTATCAAATGCTATATATTTATTATGTGGTCATCTTTTGTCCAATTAAAAGTTAAAAGCATGAGTTTTACTTCAATTTAATAAAATAACATATTTTTGCTATGAAATGATTTTTTTTATTTTTAAAAATAGCGTGAATAATTAATATAATACACATTTTTCAACATTTGACTGCACTCCTTATTTACCATCTACCAAATACTATAATTAAATATATATGTTGGAAATATTAGGGCAGCGAAAACTTACAAACTGGATAGCCAACATATTTGAAAATCGAAATCGGATCAGATTGCTTGTTTTATAAGCCTTCTTGGATCGTTCTTGTCTCGATGCTTCTGGATCTCCCACGTTTCTCGCCTTCTTCCACGCATACGCCTTCCGTCACGGATTGGATGCGCATCTGATGCGACGGATGCCAATTGAAGAGGGCTATTAGAGTTCTCTTTTATATCCACACTCCAAAACCCCGGAAACGTAGGTGAAAATCCCAGAGAGAAAGAAGAAAGAGAATTTATCGTGGCTTCTTTCGGATTAAATCGTATTCTCTTATGGGAGAGAAAAATGGGGACCTATTTATAAAATAACGGAACCCCTAAATATCCTGAATCTCACAAAGAGATTAAGATAAGGACTAGGATTAGGATATTCATAATAGATATCGACTAGAAGATATGTTTCTTAACTAATAAGTAATATATAATTTATTCTTACCCTCAACTTATTAGGATAAATATAAATCCACATCTTAAGTGGATCGGATTAAATTAAGGCCTGTCAATGTGGACACACTACATGACAACAAAATATATATATATATATATATATATATATATATATATATATATATATATATAGAATTAGATTGAATACTATTAATAGTAAAACTTTTTTTGCTATCAATTTTTTAACCTTGGATGAAAAGTTGTAGGGTTAGGGATGATATTAGTCTGTTAGAGCTGAGTGGTCCTCCTAGGGTTGAGTGGTCCCCACTGGGTTATAGTATTTAATCCAATGGTTAGAAATGATGAAAAGAGTTGATCCAAAGGGCTAAAAATGATAGTAACAATAGAATTTTGCTACTAATAGTAGCCCAGTTCCAATTAATATAATAATATATATATTATATATATATAATATATATTCTATTATATTATATATATATATATATTGAATAAAATATTTATATACTTAAACATAGCCTAAATAATTGTGTTCGAAAGTGAAAAATAGAAACAAAAACGCATGCTTTGCTCGTTATGTACTAAATAATAGACTATGGCCTTGGGATAGTTAGCTTGTCCAATGTAGGATGATGTATCCAATTCGTCTCTAGTGTAAGTGGTAAAAAATTTAATAATTTATATTTAGATTTCAAATTTAAATTTTAATTGCCTTATATTTTTAGTTATATTAAAAAATAAAGCAGTAAAATATTACCATCTTTGGTTGGAGGGAAAAGGAGAGAATAAGAGATTTATTCCTCTTATTCTCCCAAACAGCCATTAAAATTTTCTATTCTCCTCTTAATAGGTTATTTTGGAATAATCCGTTAAGAAAGGAGAATAGTAATTCCATCCTTTATGTGAAATAAATTATTTTCCATCTTATCTCTCTACTAATTAAGTTATAAATAATATAAAATATTATTAATTAATGCAATTAATTTTTTAATAATTAACCAATGAATTATTTGACTAATTAAATTAATAATTATGAAAATAGTAGTTAATTTATTATTTATAATTAATTAGCTAATTAAATAATTAAAATTGATTTGCTTATTCAATCATTAACTAATATTTAAATTATTTGCATAATTAATATTTTAATTTATCAAATTAATATATTAACTAAAATATAATTAATTAAATAATTTATTAACATTAACATATTGACTTATATTTTTTATAGTTATTCACTAATTAATGTGATTCTTCATCATCTTATATAGTGTTACTAATTAATTAATTTACTAATTTGTTAAAATATTATATCAAGAATAGTTAGATGCTTATTATTTAGACAAATTTTTTTTTTTCAATCATAATTATTTTTATTCTTACTATTTCAATGCATTTGTTTTATCCAAACGTAATTTTTTTTATCCTTCAAGATATTTTGATTCGCGTCCAAACGCCACTTGCTTATCCCAAAAATTATATCTATTTCAAAAATAGACAAAAATAGCTTGTTTCCGAATAAAACGGTACCTTAAAAACTAAAGAGTGGTTTGGGTCAGGATACATTTCTATCCATAGAATAATTTTTTTTCTCAGTGATAAGATGATGATACCGACCGTTCCTAGTGCAAGTGGCAAAAGATCTGATGATTGGTATCTGAGATTCCAAATTCGAATTTTAGTTGATTGTAAGCATACATCTCTATCTGTAGGATAATTTTTTTTTCTAAGTGATAAGATGATGACACCGATCGTCCCTAACGCAAATGGCAAAGGACTTGGTACTCGAGATTTAAAATTTAAATTCTAGTTGATTTATATTTTCAGCTAAGTTTATTTTTTAAAAAATAAATTAAACAGATAGCACACTGCCTTTCTTTCTTTCTCTCTCTCTCTCTCGAAAAAGAAAAAAAAAGAAAAAAACAAAAGAGAGATGATGACACGCATAAATGGTGGGGGGTTTGATGGAGATCAAAGGGATGCTTATATCCACTTATCGGTGTATATTGCTCCCACGCATCAATTTCTCGTTGAGTGTTGACCGACGACCCGTCCACTCATACAGTCTATATCTTCACTTTTAGTTTTTTTTATTAAAGGCGACGAATCTCTCCAAAGAGAATAAGAAAAAAATTATTTGTTTTTTTTTTAAAAAAAATCCACTGATTATGCAAAATCAAGCTGTCTTTCTAAATTTTACACATTTAAATCAATTTTTTTTAAAAATAATTAAATTTTTCTCTTTTTTTTCAAATTTTTTTCTTTGTATCTCTCCTCCAGCTTCATCTCTCTCCTCGTCATTGTCCACCGCCCGACGTCGCCAGCTCTGTGGGGTGGAGCGCAGTGATGTCAAACGGCAGGGAGGAGGAGAGAAACGAATAATAGAATAAAGAGGGAGAAAGAAGAATAAAGATAATTTGATCACTTAATTCAAAAACTCGATCCAAATATGCAAATCAAAAAAGATATTATGATCTTACAAAATAGCGAAATCAATAAATTTTTTATTAAAAAAAATAAAAATAAATAAATTGATAGAATCATCCGAACTTTAGCACTTTTTATAAAACATGCCCTCAAAATTTTTATTTGGCAATTAAATCTTCTATAATTTATCAAATAAATTAATAGTTTCTATCTTCGATGGAAGTTCAATTAAATCTTCTATATAGTCATTTTGATCATATATCATGCATATAATAATTTTATAGAATTTTAAAATATAATTTTTTTTTTCTTTCTCAATTCTTATCATAAGTATGAGAGTTGAAAACTTCAATTTGTATTACTTTTTTCATGTAATAGAATATAAGAAATATTTTTTCTGATCTGCTTCAAAACTTAACAAGAATATATATAAGATATGCTATTAGAACGAATTACTACAATTGAGAAAAGGACCTTTTTGAATTATTTTATAAAGTTTTTATATTTAATTATCAAAATTAAAATTTTAAAAATTTATCAGCAAAAAGGCAAAAGGTTAAAGGGTCTTTGTACGTTTCTTTTCGGGGAGTCCTAAGATTACAAGGCATTTTGGATTGTAATCTTATAACTCCTCTAATTAATTGCTCTATTTTCTCTTCCTATCTTATCATTTTTTTTTCACAAACTAAAAATCTAAAAGGGCCAGTAAACCCTGCAAATTTTTTTGTTATTTTGAGAGAGAGAAAGTTAGCATATCACTCTCTCCATTTATTTTTTTTAAATAAATTCAGTTATAAACATGAAATAATTAGACTTAAAATTAAAATTTCCAATATCTACTATCAAATTCTTAATAAATTATATTAGATAATGATTCGGTATAGCTCTTGGATAGAAGATTGTAGGAATCACACTTCTTGTGTTGTAGATTTAGCATTTTTTTGAGAGTTTTAAAATTTTCTTATAATACCCGTCTTTTCATCTTTTCTTTTAGACTTTAAAAAAATTATATTTTACATTCTTAAAATTTTAAAAATATTTTCAGAATGTATAGCGTTAATAAAGAAAGGCAAAATGACTAAATTATCTTTACCTCTTTTATAAAAAAAATAATTTCTAATATATGTGTATTATTTTGAAAAGCGTTTTCGGTCTAAATTATAAAAAATGGACGAAATAGTAATAGAATTCAGACGAATGGAAACTAAAAACAAAAAATTGAAATGTTGATGGATAAAAAAAATAGATTTTTAATAATGAGAGAAAAAAATAAAAAAATAAAAATTTATAAAAAAATTTTATGTAATTTTTTTTAACCTGAAAGAATATAATTAGTCAGTGGTGTTGGCATCATTAACGACCGACTAAGTGGTCAAAATATGTCCTCCACCGAATCATTTGTTCCCATCGCAGCCACAAATCTTGTGTGCTCATTCGCAGTGATTGCCCTGGCACTTAGACCTTCTAGATTACCATTTTATTTATTTATTATTATTATTATTATTTTCTTTCTTATCCACTCGGAAGGAGTGCGGAGCGGTTAACCCGTGATGGTTCAATTAGATTTGCGGACCATCGCTAACACAGGTGATAAAGGATTTGATGGTTAGTATTCGATGTGGCAACTTTGAATTTAAGTTGATTTATATTTTCAACTAAATTTGCTTTTAAAAAAAAAACAAAACAAACAGCATACTACGTATTTCGAAAAAAATACAATCCAATTAGGTCTTTTTTTATCCTATGAATTTCGATAACAAGTTTTCGCCAAGAAAATTTATAAGGATTTTACTCGAGAAACCAAAAGCTCAAGTCCCATTTTGTACGTACCCAAAGGGGAGCATTTAGTTAATGATTAATAAAATTTAATAAAATTAATCAAATATAGATGATGACAAAAGAGATATCTAGCAATATTTTATTTGGCATGAAAATATTTTTTTTTTATTATGATTGAAAGTTAGGAGTGTGACCAAATGCTCCGAATAAAATAATCGTTAGTCTTCTAATTATTTTTTTGAAATAACATATTATCATAACAACTTATAAATTCTAAAATCTTTCAAAAAAATAAAAAAAAACTTCAGCCTTTCAATCACACAATATAATTTTATCTCCAAAAAATTATCACCATATATAGAACATTATATAATTTATTTCTATGTACAATCATATCCGAATTCCATCCCGTTTGGTTCAGATAGGGGGATAACCCCTTATCCCCTTTATACTTAAACATAATTTTTCCTATCCAAAAATAATAGTTTCCGGATATCTGAAATAAGTTAATATAATTCGGTATAAGTCTGGAATTATTGTTCCAACCTTATTCCTGGAACAATCGAGAACAAAATTAATTAAACTCTAATTAATAATTTTAAATTATTAATTAATCTAGTTAATATATTTAAATTATTAATTAATCTAATTAATATTAAATGATTATTTTTAGATAACCCGTTAAGGGTGGAAACAACGGTTCCGAATAGATGTTCTCGCCCCTATTTTTATTTTTAAAATTTATAATTTGTAATCTCAAAATTAAAGTTTATAATTTTATGTTCTAAATTTTTAAATTTTAAATTTGATATTTTAAATTTTTTAAATTTAAAATTTAAAATATTATATTTTCAAATTTAAATTTAATCTTAAATTTTAATTTTGAAATTTAAAATTTAAAAGTTAAAATTTAAAATTTGTAATTTGAAAATTGAAAATTTAATTTCAAATTTTAAAATTTAAAAGATAAAATTTTAAATATAAAAATATAAAAATATAAAATTAAAATATTCAAATTCAAATATAATGAGAGGGTAATATTGTTATTTTTTATTTATAATTACTTATTATTCTTTTTATTCCATCTTATTTGTTTAAACATTATTTTTTTTTATTTTTAAAAACAATCTAATTTTTATTCAAATATAAACTTATATATATTTTTGAAATAAGTATACGCGAACCAAACAAGAAGAAGTGAACTAATCATGCTGGAAAATACTCTCCAATCACAGCACAGAAGTGTAGGAAGCGGCACCATATACCTATAAAAAACCATCCCACCACTCCAGTTTCCTCCAACTCAGCAACCTCTCACAACTAATTAAGCCAGCCACTAATGGCAACTTCTCCCTCTCGACATCTTCTCCTCCTCGTACTCCCTCTGCTGCTCCTCCTCGCCTCCACCTCACTCCCTCACTCCACCTCCCAAACCCTAACCCCACAACAACAACAACAAGAAGAACAAGAGAAGCAAACCCTCCTCCTCCTAAAATCCGATTGGGGCAACCCCCCATCCCTTTCCACTTGGAACTCCACTTCCGCCGATCCCTGTAACTGGGAAGGGATCACCTGCACCAACACCTC
The DNA here is from genome assembly GCF_001540865.1 of Ananas comosus. Classification (NCBI taxonomy): domain Eukaryota; kingdom Viridiplantae; phylum Streptophyta; class Magnoliopsida; order Poales; family Bromeliaceae; genus Ananas; species Ananas comosus. The sequence continues at coordinate 1,800,153 of NC_033630.1, read as the reverse complement.
CGTCACCGCAATCTCCCTCCGCCTCCACAACCTCACCAGACCCATCCCCTCCTCCATCTGCGACCTCCCGAACCTCTCCTTCATCGACCTCTACTTCAACTACCTCCCCGGCGAGTTCCCCACCGTTCTCTACAAATGCAGCAACTTGGAGCACCTGGAGCTCGCGCAAAACCTATTCGTCGGCCAACTCCCCGCCGATATCCATCGGCTATCGCCCAAGCTCACGTACCTCAGCCTCTTCGGCAACAACTTCTCCGGCGACGTCCCACGATCCATCGGGCGGCTCCCGGCGCTGCAGACGCTATTCCTGCACTCCAACCTCCTCAACGGCTCCTACCCTGTGGAGATCGCGAATCTGTACGATTTGCGATATCTCTCGTTGGCATACAACCCTTTCGCCCCCGCGCCGATTCCGCCCGAATTCGGGAGCTTAACAAAGCTCAAGTCTCTGTGGATGACCCAGATTGGCGCCGTCGGAGAGATCCCGGACACGTTCCAGAAGCTCACGGAGATCGAGTATTTTGATCTGGGTTGGAATTCGATGAACGGGACGATACCAGATTGGATTTGGACGCTGCCGAAGCTGACGAACTTCTACTTGTATGCGAATTTGTTCTCCGGCGGGATAAACCGGACGATCAGTGCGCTGAGTCTGGTCGAGATCGACGTCTCGATGAACCTATTGACCGGGCCGATGCCGGCCGATCTGGGTAAGCTGACGAACCTCACAGTGCTCTTCATGTACTACAATAGACTCTCCGGGGAAATTCCCGCGAGCGTCGGGTTGCTCCCGCAGCTCCGCGACCTCCGGCTCTTCAACAATAGTCTGTCCGGGGCGCTCCCGCCGGAATTGGGGAAGCACTCCGAGCTGCAAAATCTTGAAGTGGCCAACAACGGGCTCTCCAGGAAGCTCCCGGAGGGCCTCTGCTCACGGGGGGCGCTCAGGTCGGTCGTTGTGTTCAACAACAACTTGTCCGGCGGGGTACCGGACTCGCTCGCGAACTGTTACACGCTAGATAACATCCAATTTTATGGAAACAAGTTCTCCGGCGAGTTCCCGAATACAATTTGGAAGGCGGAGAATCTTACGACGGTGATGATCCATGACAACGCCTTCTCGGGCACCATTCCGGACCCGCTCCCGTGGAATCTCACCCGGTTGGAGATCCAGAACAACAGATTCTACGGCACCATCCCTTCATCGGCTGGCCGGTTGCAGGTATTCCTGGCGTCGAACAACTTATTCTCGGGCGAGATCCCGAGTAATCTAGCTGGAATTTCGCAGCTCAATGTGCTGTTTCTCGACGGCAACCGGATTTCCGGCTCGATCCCGTCAGGGATATCGGCATTGACGGGCCTCACCCAGCTCAATCTCAGCAGCAACCGGCTCACCGGCGAGATCCCGGGCTCATTCGGATCGCTCCCCGTGCTTACGTCACTTGATCTCTCGGACAACGAGCTCTCGGGACCGGTCCCGCCGCAGCTCGGTAATCTTAAGCTCAATTTTCTCAACGTCTCCTGCAACGAACTCTCCGGCCCAATTCCGGTGTCGTTACTGAACCAAGCGTATGACAGAAGCTTCCTCTCGAATCCCGGGCTTTGCTCCTCACTTAACATCATCACGAATCTCCGCGCCTGCGGCAATAGATCAGGCGGCCTTACGAAGCTCGGGAGGAGTCTGTTCATCGTGATCATGCTTCTCGGTGGGCTTTTGATTTTGGGGACGGCGGTCGTCGGCACCTTAATGGTAAGAGAGTACCTCAAGAGGGAAAAGGAGGGACCTGATCTCGCCGCGTGGAAGCTCACCTCTTTCCACCATCTCGATTTCACGGAGGAGAGTATCATCCGCAGGCTCACTGAAGATCGCCTGATCGGCAGGGGCGGCTCTGGAAAGGTGTACCGCATCGAGCTCGGTCCCGAAAATACGGTGGCCGTGAAAAAGATATGGAACAGCCGGAAGTTTGGCGCGAAGCTGGAGAAGCAGTTCCAAGCAGAAGTCCAGATTCTGAGCTCTATCCGGCACAACAACATTGTTAAGCTATTTTGCTGTATCTCGAGTTCGGACTCCAAGTTGCTGGTCTACGAGTACATGGAAAACAAGAGCTTAGACATGTGGCTCCACGGGCAGGCAGGCGCATCTGTGCCATTGGATTGGCCGATGAGGCTGGATATCGCGATCGGAGCGGCCCAGGGGTTGTGCTACATGCACCACAATTGCTCCGCGCCGATCGTGCACCGAGACGTCAAGTCCAGTAACATACTTCTCGACTCGGAGTTCAAAGCTAAGATCGCCGACTTCGGGCTAGCCCGAATGCTGGTCAAGGCCGGGGAACCCGAATCTGTTTCAGGCATAGAGGGCTCTTTTGGGTACATGGCTCCAGGTAAAATGAATTACTGGGAAACGTAATTATGAGCCAGTAATTGGCAAAGGTACAACTTAATAATAGTGAAATGTTAGTAATTGGTGATTTGATTTGGTTGCAGAGTGTGCATACGCTAGGAAGATCAATGAGAAGATGGATGTGTTCAGCTTCGGAGTGGTTCTTCTGGAGCTGACGACGGGGCGGCAAGCGAACGAAGGGGGCGAGGACGAGAACTTGGCGCAATGGGTATGGCGGCATTGTGCAGAGGGCGGTAGGCTGATCGATGTGATCGACGAGGACATCCGGGACCCCGCGTACTTGGACGAGGTGGACGAGGTACTCAAAATCGGTCTCATGTGCACCGCAACAAATCCATCATATAGGCCGTCGATGAAGGAAGTGTTGAAACAGCTAATGCAGTGCGACCGCACAAACGGAGATCGGAACATGCTCCGCGGCGAGTATGACGCGGCTCCCTTTCTACAAATCAAAATGGGGAGTCGGCGGAAAAGCTTGTCGGATACCGGAGAAGACGAGAGAGAGGACATCTATGCGCATGTTGTGCGAGCATAAATGTAACATATCGTAGTGCAGTGAACAAGCACAACTCACACACTAACCTAGACTCAAGCTTTGGAATGGAGCGTGCCACAACTGTAGTAGGTAAGGATTAATAGCTAGAAATAGCTGTGTTGGATCAACGCTAGCTGCTAATGGATTGCTGTAAGGTCTACTAATACGCTGTATATATAGCTAATTTAAGTAATAGAAGATATAAATAAAGGTCCAACCAATGGGATCGCCGCTTGGCTAATCTCCTTGTAAATGAAGTTTAATTTTGATGAAGATCATAAGATTGAGAATAAGCTATTATTATACTCACTTTTCACACCTTTTTATGATCCACGTGGTATCAGCTGAATATTACTTTGCTAAAAGAAAGTAAAAAATTAAAAAACAACAACAACAAAAAATAAAGAGAGTTTGTGTAGAATTATTGGTGCAAACTATTAATTTTAAAAACTTGAGATGTTAAAAGATCTAATCAGTTCACTTAAACCGTAAGGACACAATATTCACGAGTCTTGATTGTGACTCGGTTCAACCTAACTTTCCGTCATAGGACGAAATACTGGGCCTTTAAGACGAGTTCTTTATAGATACCAGGCAACTTATATTAAAAAATTATTTATAGAATCGATATGAAAGTAAAGAACTGTCCATTTGTAGAAATATTCTAACTTCACCTTATGCTTATGGAAAAACTTCAAATACTATCAGCGTGGTTTCGTATTTTTTTATTTTAGTATCATGTGGTATAAAGTATATCAAGTTAGTACCCCGTGGTTTTATTTTTATTTTTTTATTATTCTCTCCACTAATTTATTTTGTTAAATCAGTGACAAAATTAAAACTAAAAGGTACTAAAATAAATATTTGATAAACTTAGTTGGGTATATGAAGTTTTATATATAATTTAACGAAATAAATTAGTGGAGAGAATAATATAGAATATTAAAATGAGAAAGTACAAAATCACATAAGTGGTATTTAAAGTTTATCCTATGCTTAATATATATATATATATATATATATATATAACTTAAATTTGGATCGGCCCAGTTTACTTTCTTGACTCAGTTAGATAATATGCACAATATGTATATATATTTTGTTAAGGAAAAAATAATAATATGCTACCAATTTCATTCATTTTATTTAAAAAAAAATTTATCTAAAAATATAAAATAACTAAATTTGAAATTTATATTTCGAATACTAACTATTAAATTTTTTATCACTTATGCTTAAAAGTGTCCGTGGATGCAAAAATATCCATGGGAACAAAATTGAACGTGTAATCCATGGGAAAAGTGAACGTGTAATTACGCGTCAATTTTTTTTTGTTGGTAATATGATCGTCTCCGGGTCGTTTGGTTCTAAAATGCTAATGAGTCATTTAGCGCATCACGGCAACCTTAATTTTGATCAAACAATTCCATTCCCACCATTTTCCATCATCATCTTAGTAAAGAGAAACTCCAAATGGTCTCTTCTTCCTTTTTGGCTCCCTTCCTCTTCATGACGCTATTATTACCGGCAATCTCCAACTCCCAAACAGTAACCAAACAAGAGGAGAAGCAAACACTACTTCGTCTCAGGAGTGACTGGGGCAACCCACAAGCTCTTTCCTCATGGAACTCAACCACCTCCGATTACTGCAGCTGGATCGGAATCGTTTGCACCAATGGCTTCGTCGCAGAGATCTCTCTCCGGCGCCAAAATCTCAACAAGCCGATCCCCGCCGCCATTTGTGACCTCCAGAACCTCACCCGTCTTGACCTGTATTACAACAATCTTCCTGGTGTTTTTCCTACTGTTCTCTACAATTGCTCCAAGTTGCAGTTCTTGGAACTCTCCGAGAACCTGTTCGTTGGCAAACTCCCCGCAGATATCAACCTCTTATCGCCGAGACTCGCATACCTCGGCCTCTCGGGGAACAACTTCACGGGCCACATCCCGAGCTCCATTGGCCAGCTCCCCGCAATTAAGAACCTGCAGCTCGACAACAATCTCTTTGACGGCTCGTACCCCGCCGAGCTTGGCAATCTTTCTAAAGTGGAGTATCTAACTTTGGCTTACAACCCTTTCGCTGCAGCGAGGATCCCTCCTGAATTCGGCAACATGACGTCGCTGAAGTTTCTATGGATGAGTCAAGCTAGTGTTGTGGGGAAGATCCCCGAAAATTTGGCGAATCTGACAGAACTAGAGTTGTTTGATTTGTCGATGAATTCTGTGACGGGGAGGATACCAGGTTGGGTTTGGAAGCTGGAGAAGCTGAGGAATCTCTATCTATATGCTAACAAGCTCTGCTGTGAGATCAATGGGACTATTGGAGCATTGCGGTTGGAGGAGATTGATGTTTCGATGAACTTACTGACCGGATCCATGCCGGAGGATCTTGGCAAGCTAAGGAATCTCTCACTCCTCTTCTTGTACAACAATCAATTATCCGGCGACATACCGTCGAGCATCGGATTGCTCCCGATGCTAGAGATTGTTTGGCTCAGGAACAACAGCCTTACAGGGGTGCTACCACCTGAGTTAGGGAAGCATTCGACTCTGACTTATCTCGATGTCAGCAGCAATAAACACGTTGGAAAGTTACCAGAGGGTCTGTGCTCGCACAAGGCACTGACCGCATTGGTGGTGTCTCAGAACAACTTCAGTGGCCTAATACCAGCATCCCTCGCAAACTGTTATACGCTGGAATCTGTCCAATTGGACAGAAACGACTTCTCCGGTGCATTCCCGACTACCACATGGTCTGCAGTTAACCTGACCTCTGTTACGCTCTACGATAATGCCTTCTCCGGCACTCTTCCAGGCAAACTCCCACAAAATCTTCTCAATATAGAAATCCAGAACAACAGATTCTACGGCAGCATTCCATTATTACCAAGTAATTTAGTGATCTTTAAGGCATCTAACAACTCGTTGTCGGGGAAGATTCCGAATAAATATGCCAGAAATTCGCTACTCGAAATAATGCTACTAGACGAGAATCAGATTTCCGGCACAATCCCTTCGGAAATATCATCATTGAAGTTTTTGACTGTGCTGAATCTCAGCAGTAACCAGCTTATAGGCGAGATACCATCCTCTATTGTATCGCTTCCTTCTCTCACAACACTTGACCTGTCGAAGAATCAGCTGTCAGGCACGATCCCACAGCAGTTAGGTAATATTGCTTTCACGTTCCTCAACCTCTCCGTGAACCAACTCTCTGGCGAGATCCCAATGTGGTTGCAGAATCATGAGTACGAAAGAAGCTTCCTCTCCAATCCAGGCCTATGCTCCTCTCCCAACTTTGCAGCTGTTCTTCACCACTGTAAAGATACAATGGATGGCTCAGATAAGCTCTTAAGAAGACTAATCATCTTGTCTGTGTTCCTCGGAGGTTTTGCATTGTTGAGCATAGCGGCATTCACCATCCAAAAGGTGAAAGAATACCGCCAGCGAGAAAAGATCACCGATAGTGAGTTGGGAGCACCAAAGCTCACAACCTTTTATGCAATAGATTTTACAGAGCAAGAAATTGCGCGTGGCCTCACGGAGGACAACATAATAGGAAGCGGTGGGTCCGGGAAGGTGTATCGCATCAGCCTCGGGAACCAAGTTGAGGAGATTGTAGCCGTCAAAAAGATATGGAATAGTAGGAAGCTTGACGCGCAGCTGGAAAAGGAGTTCCAGGCAGAAGTTGAGATCTTAGGCTCTGTTCGGCATGCCAACATCGTGAAGCTGCTTTGCTGCATCTCGAGTTCCGGCTCAAAGCTGCTCGTCTATGAATACATGGAGAACGAGAGTCTGCACAGGTGGCTGCATGGGCAGGAAATGATGGTTAGTGGGTCTTCGCCGTTGGATTGGTCTAGGAGGTTGAACATTGCGATTGGAGCTGCGCGAGGACTATGCTACATGCACCATGGTTGCTCGCCACCGATTGTACACCGAGATATCAAGTCCAGCAACATACTACTTGACTCCGAATTTAGACCTAAGATAGCCGACTTTGGCCTAGCTCGTATGTTGGTCAAGACTGGAGAGCCAGAATCTGTATCAGCCGTAGCAGGCTCCTTTGGATACATGGCTCCGGGTGAGATCTCATGGTGTAGGATCACATTACAGAGAAGTTTTTTTTTTCCCCCAAAGAGAAAAGTTATCCTAATTGATTTCTTATTTGGTCGCAGAATGTGGATATTTGCGAAAGATCAATGAGAAGGTGGACGTATTTAGTTTCGGGGTGGTTCTTCTGGAGCTGACCACGGGACGACGAGCAAACGATATGGGCGAGCACGGAGGTTTGGCCAAATGGGCATGGCAACAGTTTCAAGAGGATGGTGGGCTGATTTATGTGATCGACGAGGTGGTTCAAGTTCCCGCCTACTTGTATACGGTGGAGGTGGTGCTCAAATTAGGTCTAATGTGCACCGGACCATCGCCCTCGTCTAGACCATCAATGAAGGAAGTGTTGCAAGTTCTAACCTGGTGTGATCGGCGACATCGGACTAGCATCACGGCGAACAATGAGTTAGAAATAGCATGATAAAAACTCCCCATTCAACTACTATATGTCCTTAGAAAATGCAACTTGATTCGGATAAATACCAAACAAATTGTTAGTAAGCTCAGGCTTAGCTTGCAAACAATCCTTAGCAGAAGGATGAAAGATAGGAAGAGATTTACCGTCGCCTTGAACTGTAATTTTATCAAAAATTTTCCATACCTCTCGTTCTCCTGACATTGAAGAGTAAAACGAAGCATTTCAATTCCAGAGCCGTTGTCCACGGTCGCTGATGTGGCGGTCGAGCTGTTAAAAACACTAGTTTCAACAATTTAAGAGAAATCGACCGTCCCTAGCGCAAGTGGGAAATGACTTGATTGTTGATATCCGAGATCTTAAGTTCGAATTCTAATTGATTCACATTTTCAGTTAAATTTATTTTTAGATAAAATAAGCGTAACGTGTAGCATACTATCTATCTCTCAAAAAAAAAAAAAAAAGAAAAAAAAAGAGAACAAAGCAAATGGTTACAGAGGCAACTGCAACTGGTAAAGAACATTTCCTACTCTTTCATCGTTGTTCTTACGCATATAATTATGCGGAGATCAAATGAGAAAGTTTAATAGGAATAAAATAGTTATTCCTATTAAACTTTTTGCTAAATCATAACATTATGTATAATAGGAGAAACAGACTTATCAGAGACTAGCTAGTGCGAAAAACAACACCTATGTAGCTTAAATTATCTAAAGGCCATGCGAATTTGGAGGATTAAGATGATCGAAAACAAAAAAATTACTAATAATTCACGAATTTAACGGCGATATATGAATTAATAAAAGAAAAATTAAACAATAATACCTTTGTTTTGATCTATACATCTTCGCAGTGAGCCAGTGGAGAAAGGAAAGGGGAAAGTGCGATGGGGAAACCCTAGACATACAGCATTCGTTTTGCGGTTTACGTCGCTGCAAGGAGAATTCGGCGGCGAAGCACCGGCACTTGCCGACTATAAGAGAAACAAATTGGTAAGATGAACCGACCCATGATATTACATCTGCTATTAATGGGCCATCATTTACATGGCTTTGGACCCAAAGTGTAAAAGACCCATAACTTTGTGGTTATAACTGGGCTAAGACACTACCCATGGACAAACCTTCGGTTGTTAACTGGGCCAGGGCCCATATCTTTGTGTTGCTCTTTTCTTTTTCTTTTTCTTTTTTTTTTTTGCTTTTCCTTTTTTACCCAGTGAACTTGGTATTTGGTATTTGATTCAAGACATAAATAAATCAAATGCCAAACAAGATTACAACCAAAGCAAAACTAAAACCTATAAATACAGATTTTGCAGATAATTCGGAAAGGTGTTAACTCATCAACAATATCACATACACAATAATAAGCAGTGATGCATGCGTAGCATAATTCACCAAATTTTATTCCACAAAACGTAGTAAGGATTTACGGTGGGTTCCATGATATCCACATGAATCGATCTGATTATTTTATGAAACTTGTACGGTTTCAATGCTTTTTTTCTTTTGGCAACTGGGCTTTATCTTAATCTCGCTTTTATTTGATCTAGGCATATAAAGTTTTATTAGCTTATAATTGCATTGGCTAGTACGTACGATCCAAGTTCCGAGGACTGATCATGAATTGTGTATATGTCGGTTGTTAAGTTCACCATGTTCACGCATGATGCAAGCTTTAACCTTGCCCCTAAAATGTTGGGTACTTACTACACCCTTTTTGCTTTTTTTGTCCTTTTTTTTTTTTTATGTGCATGGCATGCACGTTGTATATTAGATTTTGTTCCTTGTGTACTTTGTTCTAGTTAGTTTACTGCTTTGTACTTGCTATAGCCTCGACCTCTCTCCTTCCGATCTCTTGCGCCAACCATATTTGTCGAAAAGTCATTTTCAGTAGTAGTTATTCCATCCATTTATTATATATGAATAATAACAATCAAATCCAATATTTATAAGTGAACAGTGTCGCGCTTGCTGATGCCTTAATATATATATATATATATATATATATATATATATATATTGAGAGATAGGTAGCAATTAGCATGGTACCTGCTTTGTTTATTTCATCTAGAAATAAACTTAGCTGGAAATGTAAATCAACTAGGATTCCAACTTGGGTCTCGGGTACCAACCACCAAGCCCTTTGTCACTTGCTCTAGGGACGGCCGGTGATGCCTTATAATATTATATTTATATATTATTATATATTGGTGTCTAATATAATGACTTATGATTAATTTATGAACCCATTTTAAAAACATTATAATATCTTTAATTTGTTGCAATATTGTGGAGGACCTAAGTTGTTTCTCATTCCAAATTATAGAAAATTTCATAAACAATTTCTTTTTTTCTTTTGGGAGATACTTCACATTGTCCTTGTAATAATTAAATTTTTATTATCTCATAATTAAGCCTCTATAAGCATAACATAGAATACCTATTACAAAGAGTAAGGCTTTGCCAATAGTGGCTTACTTTTTTCTTTTTTTTTCTGGGGGGGAACAAAAGTGGACCATGATTCAAACCCAAAGGAGTAGGTAGCTAGCTAGAGTCATGAAATAGAGATGTACATATGCCAAGTTGAGCTAGTAAGTTGCTTCTCCTCCTTAGCTATATCTATTTTTATTCAAATTAAATGAGCTCATCCTTAGCTATACATTTCACCAATCACATGTAAGGACACCCCAGTTCCTATATGATTGAGATAGTGTTTGCTCTTATGCTGCACCTTGGGTTGGCAAACTCAATGCTATGCCCACCTCTCTTGTCCTTCATTCCATACCCAGCCCCAAACATGCCCATAGAGTGAGGAAAGTGATAGAGACATACATTGCTTTTTTATGGTTATCATCATGAATGGAGCTTAATTATAGGCCATCATCATGCATGGTTGAGGAATACCCCAAAATATTGATCATGCATCATGAAACCAATGAGTGCTCTCACACTGCAAAATAATGATATCTTAGTTGAAAGGAAAGGATAACACTTTTGCCAACCATGTGATCGAGGAGCATAATGGTGAGGGATGCATGAATATGTCTTACTTTGTGTCTCTCCAACATGCAAGAATGGGAGCCATATGCCCACCCTAGCAACCTATAGAGAGGCGATCGATCGAAGATATTTCCATTAGAAAATTTTATGGGACCCCAGGTCGCACATTTGATCAAGTAATTATATATATATAGCTTGAATTCAATGTATTGGACCATAAATGTGTCTGCTGAAGCATGTCATAGATCAAATTAAAATAGGTCCTATGTACCACTAATTAACGACCTATCAATAGAGCTTTACCAATAAAATTATGTTGGTTAATTTAGATAAAGCAAAGCCATAGGATTCGTAATACACTTTGGCGTACGACTGGTGGAGAACCCAATTAAGTAATCTAGTGCATGTACTGATCAGTAAAAAAAGGTGAAAAAAGAAAATATTCTCCATAGTTTCAAAGGGCAAAGCTAGCTTATTTAATTTCTCTAAGGTATGATTCACTTAATAAACTGATCGAGTTTAGAAAAAGATGTTGAATATAAAATGAAAGACACTTCCTAAGTGATTGATGAAAGGACCATGAAAGTGATTTAGGGTTGAATTTATCAATTTGACAAAAAAAAAAGATGTAAGATGATAATAATAATAGTAATAATAATAATAATAAAACAAGTTGAAGTTTGGCCATTTGCCACACGAAATAGTACTATACATACAAGCGTAACTTTTACAGGCTTCGTATTGTAGGTTAAGTAGAGCTTTTGATGAATCATTAATTTATTAATTAGTAATTTATTAATTAGTGGTATATGTATATCTAGCTAGCTAGTTGTACACACTTAGAATAAATCTGATATTATATTAACATTAACTTATATTTGTCTTTGTTCTTAACAAAAATATATATAGTTTGGAGTTTATTATATATTTAATACTCATTCGTGATTACAACGTGTAGTAATTAAGTTCAAATTTGTGGATTGCATTTGCATTCTCTCGAATGAGATATATAGTTTTTTTTAAAAAAAATGAATATTAAGTGAGACAGTTAAATGCACGTCATCACCATTTAGTGTAGTTTGGATTTTGTCAAATATTACAGGGACCTAATTTAATACAAGTTGCCAAGCATCGTAGCCAATTTGTGACTCTTAATGCAGTGGCTCATTTAATAGGGCTGATGCAATATTCAACATAAATGAATCCAAACCACCTTTTTAATTTGTATGCTGTTGTTGATTAGTTCAAAATATATATATATATATATATAGTTGAGCTAGAATACTATCGGTAGCAAACGGGCTCCGTTGTCACCAATTGGTTTTCGATGATGGAGCCTCCAAATCGATGATCGGCATCGTTGAATATGATCTATACCACATAAAATATCTAGAAATCAAATTTCATTCTTTTTCAATTTGTTCTCTTGTCCATCAAGTGGGCGTAAAAATAAACGGCTGAAAATAAATATACTCTAAAAAGTGATGATAAGAATTTTGTAATCAAGATCGAGAGTATAGATCTTATTCTAAATAATTTAAAGAATTTTCTAACCAAAATTCAATTGATTTGGATAGGTTTACACCGTTAAACAAGAAAACGCCTCATATCTACCATTAAAATTATAAATTTTGAAATCCTTTGATCATTAGGTTAATGATGTCGAAATAATTTGAAATTTGGTTTCTTGATACTTCAAGTGGTATAGATCATGTTTAACGGTGCCGATCGTCAATTTAAGGACTCCATCATCGAAAACAAATGGGTGGCAATGGAGCTAATTTGCTACCGATAGCATTTCAGCTCAACTCTCTATATATATATATACTTGTTGCAAGCTTCAACTATTATTTTTATAGCGTTTAATTGAGAGATAGTTGAAAGTGTATGGACAGTAAATTAAGTAACTACAATTAAATAATGGCACTATTTCTTTAAATCTTTTGGAAATATTGTCTCCACAAATTAAGTAGGGTTATTCATGGTGATATTCATTCATGTTTTTTGGTTTTAATTGGCAACTTAATAAGACCGTGCTTAGCAAAGTAGTAGAAATATTTTCTGCTGCGTCCTCTCTATCATATGAATAAATAACATGGCGCACGATGTTTTTTTTTACGGTAACAAGAAACCTAATAAAGGATTAATATAAATTATCACTGAATGTCTCAACTGCAATCCAGAGCTAACTAAAATGGTCAATTCATGCTAAGGCGTGCAATGCCTTTTCTTTTTTTTTTTTGAGAGATAGATAGTACGCTAACCGTTTCGTTTATTTCATTTAGAAATAAATTTAGCTGAAAATATAAATTAATTAGGATTCGAACTTGGGACCTTAAGTATCAACCATCAAGACCTTGGTTACACGTAAATGAGGCACGAGAAAAGTTTTCAGATTGACAAATAAAAAAAAAATTTTCAAGCAATTGTTTCCATGTAAAATACTTCTAGTTTAAACTAGACTTAAGTATTTCCACAAAAAAAAAAAACACTTATTTTAATTTTCCAACTTTTTTCCATGCATTTGGGCAAGATGCACACTTCGCACCTCTCTCTCTCTCTCTCTCTCGTTTTTTTTTTTTTAACCTAAAAATCAAATAGATATATATGCCTAAAAATCTATTTTACTTTATATCAAATCAAATGCTAATAAATAACATTTAACCAAACATCACCTAAAAGAGTAACGTTCACATTGATGGGATCCTCGAAATTAATACGAAAATAACATCAAATAATAATGGAGGGTCCAAAATGAGTAAATGGGTCCTTTTCAGGGGATCCGGTTGGAGGGGAGGCAATCACATGCGTCCATCTCAATCGATCGCCCCACGTGCTCCGCGTAAATCCCCCCCGTTGCTTTCCATAAATGGACGTCCCAGCTTCCCCTGTCACATGTTCACCTCTCTCAATAATAATAATAATAATAATAATAATTACAATTACTTAATTATGGCTTATATATTATTATCTCAGAGACCAAACAATAAATTTCTAATTTCGCTGTAAATTAAGCAAATATTCGCTTGTTTGGCACATATATAGCAAACAAAATAAGAGGCTTTTATATATAGCTTGCATATTATTTTTTCAGCAACCAAACAAATTTCTCAACAGTTACAAAGCTAAGTATAGATATCTTACCGTCGGAATAATAATATATAGTGCAAAATTTAGCCCTATCATTTTATCCATCTTAGTAGTTTTTTTTTTTTCTTTTTAATGAAATCCATCTTAATAGTTAATATATTTACCTTCAAACCTAAAAGTTAATTATTTGTAAAAATGGCACTTATAATTCGTTGGGAACCATGGACACTGCATGCTTAAAAAATAAATGTAATCACTTTCATATATACAAGTTGTACATGCAATAATGCATGGCTCACTTTTTTTCGGTCGTCATTATACGAAAATCAGGAAATTAGGCCAAAGCTATTAAAGATTGAGACCTAAAGCTAAAGAACAAGTTAAATCACCTCATTAATCATGCCTAAACAAGTGGGCGAAGCGTATGGGATAATCATTGTGTTATCTAAAAAATGCAACTTGGTCCTACTTTTTACTTGAATACTTTAATTCTTAAACTGGCCAAGGACTACAGAAAAATATTTGTAAATGTATCGCAACCGAAGTATTTAGATAAAAAATACAATGATCGAGCTGTAATATCAATAATTCGGAGGCTTCGCATATACATATTTTATATGGAAATACGTATACATGACCGTATTTATCAACATACAGAGCTAATTTTAATATTAACAGGAATAATAATTGAACATGGTCATTATTTACCTGCTAAATTTGACCTCATTTCATGAGTTCTAAAACTATATTTATATCACTTTCCCTGAATAATCAGGTTTGATCCTCTCTCACCAAAATTGATGTAACCTGTTAACTAAAACTGTTGGGAAAGGGTCCAGCAAATCGTGTAGTATCATGCGTGTCTGGTGCCAGGGAGCTGGGTGTTATTTATAGTACGTAGTGTTTAAAGCACAATTGTTGAGTAGGGGGACCATAGAGAGAGAAAAAGGAGAGTTAGAGAGAGGGGAAAAAAAAAAAAAAAAAATTTGTCTACACTGAGTGTGTAAGTACATCTCATATATCGCGCTCCTAAAACTGTACAATAGAGATCTCAAATTACAACCTGCAAACTTATTTGACGCACTATATGCATATGAAAAACTATAATCTTGGGCATTATATAATTTCTTATAGGTTGTATTTGGACGTCGGGATGATTTTATTTTATTTTTTTGATAATAGAAAGGCAAGAATCAACTTTTTTACTACTTGAAAGCTGTCGTGGCATCCACTATTTGGCAGAATAGCATATTTTACTTGCATACAAATCAATTTATTTTATTTTAAAAAATAATTTAAAATCTAAATATTATATACTATTTTAGATTTTTGATCACACTCAGGAGGTTTTCGAGTAAATTAACCAAAGAAAATTTGCGGAATAAGATATTTATGCGTTAAATTAAATAAGACCGTAAATCAAGCGATATTTCTTTTTCTATATTCTTGAATTGTAAAACTACTTAATATAGTATATTTTCTAACCATATAGATAACGTAAATCACGTTTATTAATTGAATTAGATTTTAATTTTGAATCTGGTACGGTGCTCGCGATATATATGGACACATCTGGTGCAGGTAATATGTAATAGCTTTGTGAAAATGAAAGATGAGGGGGGAAAGGTGATGAAAATTTGTATGTTTGTTCATGTGAGGGGAAGCTAGAACGTCTACTTAGGGAACGAAAAGGAGGGGGGTTATCGATTGATATAACTTAAAGAGAGAGATTATTATTAAGAAAAAAAATAAAAGAAAAATAAGAATGTGATGTACATTGATTCAAATGCGTGGTGGTGCACGTGATTGTTTCCCTTCCTACCGGGAATCCCACGAAGTGTTGCATTCATTGTGTAACTACTCAATTGATTTGACCCGGAAACGAGAACAATAAACTACATGATTAAACTTGAGATAATGAGACCCAAATGGGTAAACACATGCTTGATATTGAAATTGATTTTGATAGGATTCTAAAAGTTTTATATATATATATATATATATATATATATATATATATATATATATATATATATATATATATATATATAAAATCTGGCTACTATACTTTTATAAGTATAATCGTTTTCGATAATAAAGCTTTCAAATTGACGATTCATACCAGTAAATATTATTTAGAGTATTTAAAACATATAGAAATCAAATTTTATAATTTTTTAATGTTATTTACCTTGTGATCAAAAGATTTTAAAATTAATATTTTTTAACGGTCGGTATGAGATATTTACTAGGTTAACGGTGTAAAAGAATCGGAATCGGTTGAATTTTTTATAGAAAATTCTATTCATTATCTAGATAAAGATCAATACCTTAGATCTTAAATTGAAGGATCAGATCATTTATTTTTAGGACGTCGTTTGATTTTAACTGTTTATTTTATGCCCGCTTGATGGACTTTATTATAATTTTGAAAAATTATGAAATTTATTTTTTAAAAGTTTTAAATATTCTAAATCATATTTAACGGAGTGGATCGTCGATTTAGAAGCTCTATCATCGAAAATAACTTATGAGTACGAATGACTCTATACTCATAAAAATATAATATATATAAAATATATATATATAGTGAATTAGGCTGGAATACTACTAATAGTAAAACGCTCTTTTTGCTACCAAGTTTTTAACCCTTGGATGAAAAATTGTAGGGTCAGGATGATATTAGTCGGTTAGAGTTATATATATATATATATATATCTTAATACGATGATATGATAGTTATCATGGTTCGGGCATCATGATAACTCAAAAATCGACAACCTACTTTCCTACACGCCAATCCTACTATTACCAGGGGATCTCAACTCACCCACCAACCAAATTATCATATTAGATTGCCTACCTTTACTAGTTTCTCATCTAGATTACCATCTTTTGAGTTATCATGGTTTCCGAACCATGATAGTTATCATATCATCGGCCTGAGATCGGCCTGAGAGAGAGAGAGAGAGAGAGAGAGTGATATATATATATATATATATATATATATATATACAATCGCTTTTATATTTCTTAAATTATGAAAGTTAAAAAAACTGGTAACCTAGTTCTTAACATACTAATCTTATTAATGCTAGGGGGGATCTTAACTCACCAGGGGCATCCTATTATTATAATTAAGTTTATAATCTTTACTAATTTTCCTGACTAGATTCTCGGTTTTTTAACCTTCGTGCTCTAGGAGATACGAAGGCTATCATATCATCGAGATGATATATATATATATCTCTCTCTACTCTGCTCTCTCTCTCAACCTGACCCGATGATAATCATCGTTTTAGGGTAATAACGATGGTCAAAAAATCGGAAACCTAGTTGAGAAAAGTAATAAAGATTGGTAACCTAATTTATGATATTGGGTTATCCCTGGTGAGTTGGGATCCCCCTGGTGAGNCTTAGGGGGACCACTCAACTCTAACCGACTAATATCATCCCGACCTTACAATGTTTCATCCAAGGATTAAAAACTTGATAGCAAAAAGAGCGTTTTACTATTAATAGTATTCCAGCCTAATTCTATATATATATATATAGTCAAAATTGAGCTCCTATACTTTTAAAAGTACCAAGTCATTGGTACTTGTAAGTTTTCGGCCCTTTGATTAAGGAATGTGAAGTTAGGATGATGTGGGCCTTCTAAGAGTTGAGTGGGTGGTTGGTTGAATAGTATAATTTAATAGATAAAAATGATCAAAAATGTAGATTTAACGATAAAAAAATTATAAGCGCTTTTACAAGTATCATAGGCGGACTCTATATAGTCATGAGTCATGATAATCGTGTCAAAATTTTGGGATAGCTTCTCTACTATAAGGGTCCGTTTGGATTGACGAATCTGTAGATCCAACGTAAGTCAAGTGCAGTGGTGTTTGAGTTTCCCTGAAGTGTAATTATTTTTTGGTTGTTTGTTTTGACGTAACTCGTATAGCCTGAAAGTTAAATTCAATTATTTCTTCTGTTTGTTTTGATGTAACTTGGTGCTGGCGAAATTAGTTTTGTAAGTTCCGTTGTTTGTTTTGATATAAGTGGATCCCATTATCTTCTAAACATAATAGTAAATTTACTGCTATAAAATTTAACTTATTATATAATTAATTTTTTTATTATTATTTAAAGATAATCCTAATTTATTATAAATAAGGTAATTCTAATCTATTATAAGGGAAGTAGAGTTTAGGTTTTACTGTTTAATAAATATTTTAGAGGAGGTTGAGTGTGGTGGAAGTTGAGTTCGGCACTTCAAAAGAGGAAGTCGAGAGTAGGTGAAGTGGAGGTCTTACGTAACTTGAGTTACGTTATATTTTTCACTTACACCAAAACAAATAACGGAAGTAATAGAACTTGAGTTTCATCACTCCACTTACACCAAAACAAACATGCCCTAAAAGTCAAACAAGCCACGTGTATGATGATAGATAATTGCTTTTGAGTGTCTGTTTGTACTGAGAAGGTAATATAAAGTTGCTGATTTTAAAACAAAATTTGTAATTTTAATGTAAACTACTTTAAATCTAGAAGATGTATATAAACTTAATTGGATGGAGAGGATTTTGAATTCGAGATACTCCGCAAGCCATAAGAAGCCTTTCTCTAGAAATATTGTCGAAACGGCAGGACATGACTTACCCATAAAATCAACGATAATAAAATAATTCAGCAAATAGATGATTTCTTAGCTCAATATAATGATGTAAGCATCTCGATCTGCTTTTTCACTAATTAAAGACGGATTAGATTGTAAATTTTAGATATTTATATTTTACAAGTAATATCAGAGCAGAAGGTTTTAATTCGAGCTCTACCAGCTATTTAATTTAATTTAATTTCGTGTATTAAATCTACCTATCAAAATGTCTCAAACCAATTAGAGGAAGTTTTGAATATACAATAAAACAGTTTTAAGTTTTTAAAAAATAATTATTGTTTTATTTAATTTAACAGTAAATAGCAATGAGAACAAACGTTAATCATGATTGATTAGTAGATGCCACTCATTGGCACGAAGTGGCATACGAAACGTTGTGAACTAACAAAAGCAAATCCTCGTGTTGAAGCAAGATACACATGCGTGGAACTACAAAAGATGATGTAGTTTATTTGCCGAACAACGTTTGGATGATTGCGAATCAATCAACGTCGTGCGCAAATTAAAGAAGCATTTCATAATCAACTTTGCCCTGTATATGAAAACCTCCACCGGATGGAAACGTGAGGATCGAGAGACGTGTGATAAATATTATAGTTTACGCATTCGGGCTTCAACGAATATACATGTTCACCTTTTGGTGTAACGTAAAATTATTGCATGGACCTTGTTTACCGCCTCGTTTGTTAAGTACAATAAATGAAACACGTTACTAATTAATTAACGAGAAATAATAGTACGAAAAATATGTTTGGCATATTTTGCAGGACTAAAACTTCAGGGGAAAATAATTAGAAAGTGAACCATTCATTCTCACATGTCTTTGCTGTAAATTCACGAGCATTATTATAAAAATGTACAGCAAATTCAAAAAGTGAACTTTTGAATTACTCGAGTCAAATTAAAAAGAAAAAAAAGGGAAAACCCCAAACCATGTGAATTAAGTAATAATTCCTTGTAATTAAGTCACCCTCATCAATAATCCCCCATCAAATTTAAAAACAAGCTAGGAGAAAAAAAAAATAGAAAAATAAAAAAAAAAAAAAATCTCGCTCTCGCTCTTGGTCTCTCATATCGTTCCACGCGGTAAGAGCGCAGCAGAGTGTCGTAGATAGGTTACATTACATTATTACAAATCATCATCATCCTCTCTCGATCTCCACCACCGTCCTGATCGAGATCAGCGGCTGGTAGCAGCTCACCTTGTCTCCTCCCTCCTGGGGCTCCGGGCCAATCAGCATCGCCCCGGCCTTCTCGACGTCCGGGGCGGGGGCGGGGGCGGGGGCGGGCGCGGACGTGAGCAGCTGGGCCCGGCGCGCCTGCGGTCGGTGGTCCAGACGACGTAGAGCATGAGGCCGGCGCAGCAGACCTGGGCCGCGAGCAGGCCCATCCAGAGGCCGCAGAAGCCCACGCCGAGGCCGAAGCCCAGGCCCACGGCGACGGGGGCGCCCACGAGGTAGAAGGCGCCGAGGTTGACTTGGGCGGCGTGGGCCGGGCGCGCGGTGCCGCGGAGGACGCCGCAGCCCACGGTCTGGGGGCAGTTGCCGAGCTCGCACAGCCCGACGATGGGGAGCGCGGCGGCCGTGAGGCGCAGGATGTCGGCGTCGTCGGTGAACATGCGGGCCCAGCGGGCGCGGACGGCGAGGGCGAAGGCCATGGCGGCGAGCCCCGCGGCGAAGCCGCACGCGAGCCCCGTGGCGGCGGCGGCGCGCGCGCGCGCGGGGCGGTTGGCGCCGAGCTCGTTGCCGACGCGCGTGGACACGCCGAAGCCGAGCGAGGAGGGGAAGACGTAGACGAGCGCCGTGGTCTGGATGAGCACGCCCATGGCGGCCACGGTGGGCTTGGGGTCCGGGAGGAGGCCGCAGAGGAGGATCATCAGCTCGTACCACCACCACTCGAGGCACACCGACACGCAGCTCGGCCCCGCCAGCCGCGCCAGGGGCCCCCACCCGGAGAGGCGCTCGCCCCAGCCCCAGCCCCCGCCCCGGCGCTGCAGGGCCGGGTCGCGGCGGAGGGAGCAGAGGAGGAAGAGAAGCAGGGCCAGGTTGGAGGCGGCGGCGGCGGCGGCGACCCCGGGGGCGCCGAGTGAGAGCCGGCGCACGAGGAGCAGGTTGGCCGGGACGTGGAGCGCGGCGGCGGCGGCGGCGGCGGCGGTGACGGGCGCCGTGATCCCCTGGGAGCGGAGGTAGATGCGGACGGGGTGGATGAGCGAGAAGGAGAGGAGGTCCGGGAGGGAGAAGCGGAGGTAGCTCTGGGCGAGGCGGGCGATGTCCGGGTCCTGCCCCAGCAGGCGGAGGATCTGGGCCGTGTGGAGCCAGAGCAGGGCGATGGGCAGCGCGGAGCAGAGGAGGAAGAGCACGGAGCGGTGGAGGGTGAGGGCCAGGAGCCTGGGCTGGTTCGCCCCGAACGCCTGCGAGCACAGCGGCTCCATGCCCAGGGCCAGCCCGGAGAGCACCGAGTAGCCCGTGATGTTCGCGAAGGCGATGGCCAGCGAGCCCGCCGCGAGCGGGAGCTCGCCGAGGGTCCCGAGGAACACCATCGACACCACGGAGCGCGAGTAGAGCAGCAGCGCCGTCACCGCAATGGGGAGCGAGAGCCGGAACAGGGACGCCACCTCCCCCAGCGTCTCCGACAGCGTGGGGAAGCTTGGCGGCTTCAGCGGGGCAGCGTCGGGGAAGGGGACCAGGGCCACGTACAGGTTGGAGGGGAGTTGGGCTTTCTCCGGGTTCGCCATGGACGCGGCGGGGAAGGTCGTGTTGTTGCACACAGCAGCAGCAGCTGCTGCTGCTGCAATAGGCGGAGTATTCGAATTGGGCGCAAAGGTGGACTCTTTTTGCTTGCTGGGTTTCGTCGATTCGCGCTTCAGAGATGTTGCCCTTTTGCGGGGTTCACGAATGGTGCTCTGCTTCTACAGGGAGGCAAAAACAGAGAGAGATGGAGACAGAGAGAGAGAGAGGAGCTTTAGAGAGCTCTCTGTTTCTCTAGCTCTCCTTAATTGCAACTCTCTATAAACTCTTTCTCCCTCCCCCTCTCTCTCTCTCCGTGGTGTGTGTTTGGCTCCTTTGAATGAGGACTTTGAGGAGGGGATGGGGTTACCAGTGAGGAGGAGCTATTAATATATGCGGGAAAGTGCGATTTCGAGTATTAATTTAATCGGCCGTTTTTTCCTTTCTTTTCTTTTCTTTTCTTTTCTTTTCCTTCTTTTTTTTTTTTGAATTGGCAAAAAGGCTAGCCTTGCTGCCTAGGTCTAATTTTCATATTCCTTTCTCATACATCCCATAAATATAAAGCAACAAAAAAAAAAAAAAAAATCACTTGATAAGGATGTTCACTACTGTTTATTACCTAGCTAGCTTAGCTATTTTATTCTTCTTTTAACAACGCTTTATTATATATGAAAAAAATTTTGAACCTCCAAAACATATCTTTTTTTTACCGCCATTGTCATATTCCTTTTATTCTTTATTATATAGTCCATTCTGAAATAAAAGTATAAATGTTCTCCAAATAAATTTTTCTTAAAAAAAATTCTAATTTGCAAAGTGGTGGGGCACTTTATAAACAAAATAGAAAAAGATTATTATTTTTTTTTCAAAAAAAAAAAAAAACTCCACAACAGTTGGCCACAACGTGACCGATCTCTATTAGCTGACTCCTTAATTCCCTTTCTTGCTTAACAATTTGACCTTTATAGTTGGTGGCAAAATTTCCTTTTTTTTTCTTTTTTCTTTTTGTTGGAACTTTATATGAGAACACATGTCAAAAGCAGAAATTTTAAACCTAACCTAACTAACCATTAATTCCATTAGTTGTGCTTTAATCACCGTACGTTTTTCCCTACCCCGTAACACTTTGGCCACCGTTTCTCCAACCATTATATCGTGATTCATTGCTGGTAAGTTTGGTAAAAATGCTACCAGAGTCCCTCAACCCTCAGTTACAGGTTAATTTGAAAAGAGACCTTTACACTTTATTTCTTTCTACTAATAATATCTTAGCAACTTTTATTCATTTTAACTTTTATTAGTTCCACAAATGCCTATGGGTTACTTTCATACAGATTCATGTAAATATATCAAATAGCAAATATATATTTTCCTACAAAATTTAATTTTTCATATTTATTCATACAAAAGTTCAGCGATATTTATATTTATCCTTTTGATTTATTATATTATCGTTAAGGTAATGTTCATCTTTTAAGAGAAAATAAGTGAAATGATATTTTTGCTATTATAAATATGTCTCTCCAAATGTTCTAACTGTTAGAATTATAAAAAAATATTTTTCTTAAAAATTTTCAACAGCCATCTTTTTTCTTTTTACTATCACAAATAATATAAAATAACATCTTTTATATGAAAAATTCTATCTGTGCATCTTATATAGGAATATACATCTTACATTCTATTTAGAAAATTCCTAACATTTTTTTAGCAAAAAAATTAATAAGACTAATAAAGTAATTCTATGGCCTAGTCATAAAAAATCTATGGTGTAAGATGTATACCGAGACTCTAGATGTACAAACAGGATTGCTCCTTTAATTTCTCTAACAATTTATTTTTTTTTCTATAAAAATGTACGGAGACACCCTCAATTATGAGCTATTTTGAATGGATCTCCTAACCATTTTTTTTTATTGAGACCACTTGAACGTGTAATTTTGAAAATTATTTTTTTTTCAAAAAATTGAGAATTTTATCAAATTTATTGATAGTTTTATTAAATTTACTATTTTTAAAAAATTTAGCGAATAAAATTGAAACAAGTACTAATGAAAAGCTAATAGGACCATTAAACTTAACAAAATATTTGAATAAAATGAGTTAGAAAAACTCAATTTCCAAAAATTGATATTTAAGGGGATCTCAATAAAACAGAGAAATGTTTCCTTTTGTGTACAATTTCCAAATACTCTATGGTTGAGGGGTTTCCATACAATTTTACCTCTCCTTTCCTCTCCACCTCGGGCCCCACTGTACCACACGCGTCGAAACGTTAGGGCCCCTACCGAGCGCGCGCGTGTGGGGGGGCTAATCTGGCGGCTTATGATCACTGTGGTGGGCCCGAGCCCCACAGATCGTACGGTGGGCCTTGCTCCGAGGGATTTACACGTTTCGTGCTCGCCCCATGAAACGTGGGGCGCCCTCGCTGGACCGGGCACTTTGCTTCTCCCTCAATCAACACCGTCCATCATTCACTGGAGGGCCCTGATCCACTCGTTGGCTACAGTTGGCCTCTCTCTTTCTCATCAGAAAAATAATATTCTAGTCCCAGTGCATCCGTACATCTCATGCACTGCAGATTTTATTATTACATGATTAACTATTTAAAATCAAAATCTAATCTTATAGATGCTACCTGTAATTAAAATATTATTATTTGGCGATTAAGCTTTCGGAAATAAATAAAATGATAATTTCATACGTATTATATTAGATAAATTTTAAATTTATATAATCAGTCGAGGCACATATACTGAATTTGATTAACATAGAACTTAATATATATGTTTATGTAACAAGATGATCGCACATGAGAATCAACAAGAATTTGGCTCTCAGAGCGTGGCACGTGCGTACGAATGCTCAGATGATCTTCCCATATGCATGCTAACCAACATGACAGTTTGTAATTTTGGTGTTAACTAATTATTAATGCTCTGGTGTTGAGATTTATTATTATTAATTATTATAACGCTTGGCGTACAACGCAAGAGCTAAGATCGATTGTGGCACGGTGACACGTGGGCGCTCGCACGTGCGTTTCGGGTACTTTTCGGGCTCTTCGGAGATGCCAGTCTGGAGCCTGGCGCGCGACCCCATTGGCTGGCTGGATCTCAGGGCGTGGGTCCCACTCTAATTAAAAAAAAAAAGTTTTTACTGTAATAGTGACAAAATGTCTAATAAAAAAAATACAATAATAGATAATAAAATGATATATTTAAAAAATAATTGTGATTGTTATTATGTGCAATATGAAAAAAAATATGGCTGAATATTATAATTTTTATTTGGTGTAACTCTGACAAAGAAGATTTTCTCGATTTTGAGGTACTCCTATATTTTATTTGCATTTGATGCTAGTGTATGGTGCAATATTATTTAACAAAACACTCTAAAATAACACTATAGATAATTGTTATATCTAGAATAATTAATATTTTGTACAATCTATATAAATGTATTAAACTGTGAAGGTTCTGTTTTAGGGTAAGAACTTTGTTGCAGTAAAATTCCAAGGACCATTACCTATTGTGATCTAATTATACGGCCAAAGTAAATTTAAAGACAATATACGAAGCCATACTTCTCCACGTTCAGTGTGATTGCATAAATAAAATTATACCATAATTGTATTAGCTTGATTTTATGCGACGTGTTATTATTTACAAAAATAAATAAAAATACATTTCTATTGTGGTTTCTCAATTGCACATATCAGGTCTTGCTCGTAATTCTAATTAGTATATATATATATATATATATATATATATATATATATATATATATAGTTCGGCTATAGTGCTTTTAAAAGCACCAAGGACTTGGTACTTGTATGTTTTTCGTCGTTAGATCTACAGCTTGATTAATTTCACTCGTTAAATCGTGCTATTCAACTAACCACCCATTCAATCCTAAGGGATCATTATTATCCTAACTGCATATCTCTTAATCGAAGGATTGAAAACCTACGAGTATCAATGACTTGGCACTAAAATTATAAGAGCTCATATATATATATATATAGAATTATGTTATTATATTATCGATAATATCAAGCGCTTAATACTATCGAGTTTTCGACCGTTAGATAAAAGGGTGTGCGGTTAGGATGATAGTGGTCTCCTAGGATTGAGTGGTGGTTGATTAAATAATATAATCTAACGGATGAAAATGATCAAAGGATAGACCTAACGGTAGAAACTCGATTGTACCAAAAGTTTAGTACTATTGTTAATTAGTAGAGCAGCCAAACTATATATATAAAGAGAGAGAAAGTTGGGCTATAATATTATTGATAGCAAAAAATCTTTTTTGCTATCAAGTTTTTACCATTTAGATCAATTCCTTTCGTCATTTCTAACCATTGGATTAAATATTATAACCCAATCGCGACCACTCAATCCTAGGGGGACCACTCAACCCTAAAGAACTAATATTATTCTAATATTATAATTTTTTATCTAATGGTTAAAATTTGATAGCAAAAAATTTTTTTTGCTATTAATAATATTCCAGCCCAACTATATATATATATAGAGTGGGCTGGTATGCTTTCGTAAGCACGGAGGCCTCCGTGCTTACACTTTGTTTTCGATGTTCGGACTTTCGAATCGACGATCGGCTCCGTTAGAGTTGATCTAGAGTATTTAAAGTACCAAGAAATTAAATTTTGCGATTTTTCGATATCATTTGCCTAGTGATCGAAGGGGCTCAAAATCAATAATTTTAACGGCCGTGGTGAGCCGGTTGCAAGTTTAACGGTGTAGAAATATCCAAATCACGTGAAATTTTGATAGAAAATTCTTTATACCATATAAAACAAGATCAATAACTTTGATCTAAAATTTTAATGTCATATCATCATATTTTGTGAGATTTTTATTTTCAGCCGTTGATTTTGAGCCACTTCGATCACTAGGCAAATGATATCGAAAAATCGCAAAATTTATTTTCTAGATACTTCAAATACTCTAGATCAAGTCTAACGGAGCCGATCGTCGATTTGAAAGTCCCAACATCGAAAACAAAGTGGAAGCATAGTTGATTACTGCCTAGAGCAGTATCAGTTCCACTTTTTTTTTTTTAATCGACTATCCTTTTATGTTGCTAATATATTGACATTTAAATCAAAATTTAACTAGTGTATATACAGGGAGTTGATGGCCATGTTACATGACTGGATAAAAAGTTATATTGATAAAAAATTAGCAATATAAATAAAAGATATATACTCAGTGAAAGTGAAAAAGTCATTTCCACTACGGAGTTATTCCACGTCAGATTTATCTCAAACTAATTATTGCACCAAATAAAAGAGAAAAAAGTTTAATAAAATAATAATAATAATAATATATCTCTTAAAAAAATAACAAAATAATATAGTAATTACATATTAATCAAATATTTAAAATTTTTATTTTTATATAAAATAAAAATATATTGTTACGCACATGGAGTGGAAGAAGGGGTGGGTGGGGCCCGCACTGGCTTCCAGAAATAGTAAATTGTCAGGATAGTTACGTGAGCAAGAAAAGGGCGGGAAGGAAACGGCACCGAACTGACGCGCTGGAGGCGCGCGAAACAGAAAGCACGGGGGTGGGCCCCGCGATCTCGCTGGCGTCACCTGCTCATGGTTTTCCATCCTGAACCACGTCCACCACGTCAGCATAAGTAACTTGCAGGTATAGAGGTCTTAAAATTTGTAACCCAACCATTCCGCGTAATAATTTACATTATTATAACCAACAGTCTCTTTCCTAGAGCAAGTGACAAAGAGTTTGGTGGTTGGTACTCAGGACCCAAGTTCGAATCTTAGTTGATTCACCTTTCCAGCTAAGTTTATTTCTAAATAAAATAAACGAAGCGGGTAGCGTGCTACTTATCTCTCTTAAAAAAAAAATATATTATTATTATGTAGACATTCTACAAATTAACCGGGTTCACCCGCTATGACGCATAATTACTTTCGGGATCTATTTTTTTTTTTTTTTGAGAGATAGGTACCATGCTACCCGCTTCTTTTATTTCATTTTAGAAATAAACTTAGCTGAAAATGTGAATCAACTAGGATTCGAACTTGGATCTTCGGTACCAACCACTAATCCTGAATATTAAATGAGCTTAGTTTAATATTTTTTTTAAAATTTTTTGATAATGTATGGATAAGGTTACACCATGCCTCTAGCTGGCTTGGAGATGCTCAAGCACGAATCTCCACGCAGGGTGGATGAGCTGTTGAGATCAACATGGACGAACAAAAATTACCTACGCGATTGTGCATATCCCATAGCACGCCGTTAATTTTTACCACTACAACTCCTTTTATTTATAACTATTTTTAGGAGTAATTTCAGCATAAATTTTTTTTGTCTAGATAGGGTACGTAGCTACGTGATTACGTTAACTTCGACATCCAAATCACCCTATAAAAACTCTCTATGCGGACGTAGGGTAGGTTCCACTGTCCGCGACATGGAGACACTCCTCGCTACCCTAAAACGGAAATAACTTTTTTCTAAAAAAAATTATAGAAGCACCTAAACATAAATAACTTATTAAATGTAAATTAAAATACATATATAAAAAAAAAAATCTATAAGGTGCGCCTTTTTGACTAATGTGCGCATTTCCCCACCACGCCTAACTGTTCCCAATATAGCAGCAGGCCACTGTATGCGGGCACCGCACCCCTGACTCCCCCACTTTGTCCGCATGCGAACCAACGGCGGTGATCGACCGTTCCCCCCTTCGATCACAGCCGTTAGTGGGCCCAAAAGTAGATAAGGTGGGTCCCCACCATTTCCCTATTAATGGCGTTAGGCGCCGTCCGTCCGCATGCGACACTGTTCCCCTCCCCCGCCCCCCCCACCCCCCCTCCGGTTCTGAACAGGCACGAGAAAACGATGCAGCGCATTGCCGCGGAGAGATCTCAGCCGTCCGTTTAGGATAGAGCTCGTGCGGTCGCTCCGGATAGGGACGAGCTTCGTACGTACCTATCCGCACTGCAAAACTTCAGCAAAGTAGCGGTGGTTTCATGCAACTGGGCTAACGAGTATGCGGACGGAGAGTTAGGTCTCATCCGATCGCGTTATCTCGTGCCACTGTGTTGGTTAAAAGTTGAGCACCATAGAGCCTTATAAAGCCAAAGAATTTTCATGCACACTACGTAAACGCCACGTAATATTATCTTATCTTATGTATATATAAATATATATATTGTCGGCTATTACTGTATATATATATATATATATAAGGTTGGGTTGGATCGATAATGTAGCTCGTGATGGACACCATGTATGTATCTTGTTTTTATTGCGCCTAACTTTGACCGCATTAGTTTGTACTGTTACTGGAGTAGTTCGTGCGTTCCCTATTCCTACGACAAGTTCAAGTTTTACTTTTCTTCATGTGTCTTTATTACAATCATAGTGTTTTTGGCCTTTCTCTGCATAATATTTGTTTAGAAAAGTGTGAAGTTTCTCTTTGGTAAATAGCTAGCAGAAAAGGTAAAAGAGTTTCTGTATCTGTTTACTTAAGTTTTTGGGATGGTTCAAGCGATTTAATATGCCTGTAGAAGCACCTTTCGTACCTCCTTGGTTCTTTCCTGCAATTTAGTGTTGTTCTAACGAACTCGGTCCCGCACGCGCCGAGGAGATCGATTGTCCTAATTAAGAATCATTAATTGCACACTCATTCGAAATAAGGATCATCGCCCGTCTCATATTAGCTTTAAGCTTCTTAATTGGAACAATCTGAGTTGGTTAATAGAGACGGTAAAGTCTTTTAGCTGATCCAAGGATTCCTCTAATCACCCCGGTCGAGACGACAATACTTAAACCACGTTGTGTCCCACAATGGATTGTTGGTTCGGTAATTACATCTTGCATTATTGTCGAACTTTTCTTGATTGCTTGGATATTGGTTCTTATAAAAGATGAAAGTGTAAATAGTTTGCTTGGATATTGGTTCTTATAAAAGATGCTAAGTGTCAACAATACAATATTGAGCTCAAGCAGGGGCGGAGCTATGTGGTGGGGGCTGAAGGGGGTCATGGTATGGCCCCCCAACTTTTCATAATTTGCATAATAGTCTCTTACATATGAAAAATTTTAAAAATATATTTTTATTCAATTTTAAAGTATATTGAGTAATAGGGGTGGCAATCCAGCTCGCTGTTCGCGAGCCAGCTCGTGTTCGGCTCGAAATGAGCTCAAATCGGCTCGCTTGTTAGTAAACGAGCCGAACCGACCTGAATTTTTCAGCTCGTTTAATAAACGAGCCGACACAGAGCTAGGTCAGCTCGCTCGTGTTCGCCTCGATAACAGCTCGAATACATATATTTTTATTTATATAATTTATTTAATTTATATTTTATATATAAATAAATAATTATATATATATATATTTTATTATTTTATTTTAGCTAAAAAAAAATATAAATGCGAGCTTAATTATAAAAAGACTCATTTATATGTAAAATTTTAACTATTAGATCAAAGTCTAATGGATAAGATTGATAAATTTATTTTTTATATATATTTAATCTAATCATTTTAATTTATTGTTCGTTTGCCAGCTCGTGAGCCAGCTCGTGTTCGCTCGTGAGCTAAACAGCCGAACACGAGCTGAATTTTCGGCTGGATACTTTAACGAGCCAGCCTCTGTTCGGCTCGTTTAATAACGAGCCGAACACGAGCCGAACCACCAGCTCGCTCGTGTTTCGCCTCGTTTACACCCCTATTGAGTAATCTGTTTTTTTTTTAAGTTCTTGGCACTAACATAGTGCTCTCTCGACTCTGAATTTATTTTTATTTTTTTTATTTAGTATCTTCATAACTTCTAATTATTTTAGATAATCTTTTTATTTAATTAAATTAAAGGTTACATTAAAGTTAATAGCTCTGTCAACTAATAGTCTATCAATTGTCACAATTATATTTAATAAAAATTAAGAAATTAAATCATTCACTGAATTATTATTAGATTTCATAAATTTCAAAGTTATTTGAGTGAAATAATATAAATAAAATAATTAGAAGTTAAGTAAGTATATATTAAAAGGGTAATGCTTTTATTACACTAATTATTTAGTCAATATGTTTTCTCATCAAAAATTTGACTACATAAATCTTGTTTATTTGCTAAAATTTTAATTTGTATGTATTTTGGCTTCTCTCAAAATCGAGTGCTAGCTTCGTCCCTGAGCTCAAGTACCGACCTTTCGTGCTTGGTTATTCCCACGATTTTTTTGCGTAATTGGAGGGTTTTCCATGTCTTTATTTTGGCCTTGTTTGCTTAATCTTATATTATTATATTTTCAAGTTGGTCGAACACTTGTTTCGAATCTTTTGATGCATGCATCCTTATTTTTTGTGGGCCCAAATTAAAAGTGGTTGACTAAAAACTGCGAGAAAGCATTAGATAAATATGAACTTTACTTTTTCTAAAAGGTAAAATATAAATAGAAAGTAATTAACATAGCGGTATATAAAGTTTTGTAAATTGTTTTTGGGATTTGCTTGTGTGGAGTGAAACCCTAAATCCTCTCGGAGTTTTTAGTCAAAAAAAAAAAAAAAAAAAAAAAAAAAAAAAAAAAAAAAAAAAAACTATCTGTACATCTCATACGAGGAGTGTATATGTTGCACCCTTCGATTCAAGAGTTAACAATATTTTTTGATAGTTTGGTGAAAAATAAAAAAAGAATTTGATAAGGCAAGTAATTAAACAAATATATGCCACAAAGTGGTTAATTAGTGTGTAAATACACCTATATATGTTATATATGTGTATAGGTAATATTGCTCTTTTTAATAAAAACTCAATTGTCTAAACACTTAGGCAGGAGGGTATAAAATTTATATCCTACTTTTAGATGTACATGTAGCATTTCTACTCAAAAATTTAGACACTCCTTATAAATTTTTAATATTAAGAAAAGAATTGATAAAAAAAAAATCCTGGATGAATATGGTGTAATATATACATCCACTTTTTAAGTATACAGGTTGCGTTGGTTTATTAAAGAAAAACCACCTTATTTATAACTCACTTTATTTCTTTGACTTTAAGTATTATTTTTTACATTCTAAATTGTAGTAAGCATATGATAATAACCTGCATGCTGCTGCTATACTAGAGAAAAATTTTCTAATTTGAATGTGTAGTGCCAATTATCCTTACGTAAATAATATGCAAACAATAACTAATCCTGTTAAGCCCAGATATTTGAGTAACTAATGATTAATTCATTGTAAATTAATTAAGCACCAATTTTCTGTATATAATTTGAGAGTTGGGGCCATCTAGGGCCCATGCATGCATTGCGCAAATCTAATTCTGATAACTTGTACTATTCTAGGATAGTCACAATCGAACTGGCTCCGGACCCACAAGCCACCACCAAAAGAACATGTCCCATGTCCACATACAATTCCCATCGACTTACAACACGTAATGAAGTGACTTTAACACATAACTTGTTATTATTTGAAAGCTCTTAGCTTGAAAGTAATGTGCAATATTGTATTTGTACACTAGGCAATATGCGTGATGTGTCACTCTTTGGGTTAAATGCTACGAACTAAGAAGAATCTCTCTGAATCATTAATGCTATGTAAATCAGAAACCATCATTTAATGACCAAAACCTCTTCTTTTCATGTACGTAACTACAACTCCACTCTTTGTCACGTTCCACTCCCAGGGATCAAACACATGCTCGGAACGTAACACACGTTACAGGAAAGAAGTCATGTTGACAAGAATAATTGCCATTGTGTGGAAACTTCTAGCTATTGTAGAGTCCAAATGCCCCATTATAAAGTAGTAGGGTAAAATGTATGGATGCTTCCTATATATACTATTTCCATATGGAAACTTGATTTGCATGCTCTAAATTCTCGATCATAAAAAATAATATTGAATTATTTTTTAAGTTAATTAAAATGACAATAAAATGATCATCTTAGACAAGAAACTTGAGATTTGCTTTTTGACATTTATGAGCTAATCTAAGTGTTTAAATTGAAAGCGCAGAGACTAAAATTATTACATGAACCATTAATGCATCTTACCTTTGAGTATATATACAACTAATCTTAACTTCGAGAAGTAGTGTTGTTACTTGTGAAACCATTAATGATTCTTTGTTGTTGTGTAGTAGCTGGCATTGGAGAAGACCCACACGCATGAACTCTATCCTCACGTGGATTGCATTTCTTTCTTTTTGAACTCCTTTTGTTATTAGCATCCTTTCTCCCTTCTACAAAATGTAGAGAGATATTTATTTGTCTAAGCATGGCATGTACATACCGACCGTCTCTAGAGCAAGTGGCAAAGGGCTTGGTGGTTGATACGCGAGACCCAAGTTCAAATCCTAGTTGATTCACATTTCTAGCTAAGTTTATTTCTAAATGAAATAAACGAAGTGGGTAGCGTGCTACCTATTTCTCTAAAAAAAAAAGCATGGCATGTATATGCATGAGTACTCACTACTCCATAGATGTCATGATCAATAAAAGTGGACATGCATGCACTGATATATTCAATTAATGGCATAAATGATTGAATTTTCAAATTAACTTCATATATGAGGACTCGAGGTGGCAAAGAGCTTGATGGCTGGTATCTTAGGTCCCAATTAAGTTCAGAGCCTTATTGCTTCACATTCTTAGTTAGGTTCATTCATAAAAATCTGAACGAAGCTGATAGTATACTATCTTTCTCTGAAAAAACAAAATACTTCGTATACGACGACTACTCTATGTATTTGTGTGGAACTAATAATTCAAACTTATTCCACAATTTAATTAAAAATAAGAGTTTAGTGGATGATGAGTTTCTTACTATATATACATGTTGATTTTTTTTTTTTTTTTGCATATAATTAGTTTATGACTCTTCTTTCTTTCTTACACTATCTTAATTTTTACTATAATACATTGTGATTATAGATCCTGCAGGTTTACACAATTAGTATCAGAGTGAACGATTCTTATAAGAGAAAATGCTAGTTTTTACAACTGCTGTATATCAAAGCAACTAGTATGCTCATAGGGATTATGTGGAACAACACCAAGTAATCTAATAGTCTTAAGCTATTAAACAATGGTATAATTTACTTACATTTATGCAACAAAATAAGAGCCCATGCTGCATCTCGACCTTACCATCATTTAATGCAACTATAAAAACTCGGGTAATGTCCCTTGGAGTTATCTCGGTGTCAGTGCCGCATCTTAGACTAACAATCTCATGCATATATGAGACGACATGTACACCATCAGTTTTTATTTGCTTTAAATACTTAAATTTGGCTTTCTACATCACCAAGAGCCAAATGCACCTTATTGTATAGTATATATTGCATTATTTAACAAAGCATTGTCTGAATAGCATTATTAGGATGATAACTAATTAAATACTAGTGTAACAAAAGTGTATATATATATATATAGAGAGAGAGAGAGAGAGAGAGAGAGAGAGAGAGAGAGAGAGAGCGAGAGAGTTAAAGTTCCTACTTTTGAGGTTTAGAAAAGTTTTAGATTATTTTCTCTATCAAATACTCAACTAGAATCATTGCTGTTGAGCGCCACAGCAAAAGTGAAACCATAGAAATTCTAAGAAGGGCGAATGATGTCCCCCAACTTGGGTCGTATCATCACCTGCTTAGCTGTTCTACTTTGTATAGCTTTTGCCTAATAATTAGTTTCTATGAACTTACCCCACTACTAGTTAAACTAATTAATATATAGATCATCCCTTTACTGCTGCCACCTCAAGTGGGAGCAGCACGGTGATGTGTTATCAATCATTATAATATAATCTAATTATTAAGAAGGATATCCATTGTTTGACCATTATCTTGAACCATATTTTTTATAGAGTTGGCGCGAGCTTCATATATACCTGTTGCGTTACTAATTATATGTACCCATGCACTAGGGATTTGTGAATGTGCAGTGAGTTTTAGGAATATATGTAGAGAGAGAGTGAGACCGGCTAGAGTACTTTTAAAAACACCAACTATTTAGTACTTGTAAGTTTTCACTATTAGATCTATCCCTTTGACTAATTCCACCTCTTAAATCATGCTATACCACTAATCACCAACTCAATCTCAGGGAACCACTATTATTCTAACCCTATAAATTAAGCTTCATCCAAAGGCCAAAAACCCATAAGCACTGGTGATCATTTGATATTTTTAAAAGCATAAGAACTCAATTCTATATAATTCAACTGCTATTCTTTTAAGAGGATGGAAATTTTCATTTTATCAAGTCATTTTTTGTGATAGAGATCTCAATTCATTGATCGTAACCGTTAAAATTAATTTAAAGTATTTGAAGTGTCTAGAAACTAAATTTTATAATTTTAAGAAATTATTTATATAGTGATCAAAGGATTGCAAAATCGACAGTTTTTGATGATTTATATGTGTCATTTGCTTATTTAACGGTGTAGAGTAATCTAAAATATTTGAATTTTTTATAGAAAATTTTTTATACTATTTATATAACGTTTGGTAACTTCGATCATGAATTAATTAAAAAAGTCTAACCTCTATTTTTAGAAGCTTATTCATTTTCGACCTTTCATTTTTCGGCTTTTCAATGGACTTTATAATAATTTTTTAAAATAACAAAACTTGATTTCTAAATATTTTAATAGTGTAGATTAATTTCAACAATACCGATCATCAATTTAGATTTCTAATATCATCCAAAATAATTTGATAGGACAAAAATTACTCTTAGGAGGATAATAGGTGGACTTTTTTATTAAGACAAAAAGAAAAGGGTGTGCCACAATTAGATCGACCAGCAAGAGAGGGACTTTTTAATTTTATGCTTGATTTGATTTCAAGCAAAGATGTTGAAAATCATTTTTTAGGAAAGAAGAAATTTTTATAGAAATCAAAAATTTACATTTCTTGACATTTGGTTCAACATAAATTAATTGAATATAATTTTCTTGGCATATTTATTTGGTTTGTGGAAAAAAACAAATAGAGAGAGAGAGAGAGAGAGAGAGAGAGAGAGAGAGATTAAAAAAAAAACAGTTTTGTAGTCTCTTTAACATCAAAACTGAGACAAACACATACAAAAAATATATTCTTCTTTGAGGACGTAAAAAATTTATCTTAAATGACTTATTATGATATATAAATGATATTATATATAAAAATAAATACAATATTTTTCTATTATATTTTATTACCGCACGGGACGTAATCTTTTTCCAGTCTCAAACAGAGCCTAAAACATGATAAACACATTGTTGTGAGGCCTTTCTACAAAATGGGCTACATGGGCCAATTCTTCACCTTCTTTATCTTTGTTTGAGTAGCTCTTGTACAGTGGGCTGTAAACACACAAACATATGGTACGCCTACAGCATAAAGTGGGCCACGTGGCCCGGTCCAAAATGACAAGCACATGCGATCTCGTCGCGGGCCCTTTTCACCATCAAAGCAAAGTAACATTCACCCCTCACTCGTACTCCTACAGTCTAGTCAGATTAGACCGGATCGAACCGGATCCAATAAAGTCGAATTCGAGTTCGTTCACAAACCCCTTCGTGTTGCTCAATATGAAGAAAACTAAATTATATCCCTTTTAGATGATCAATGCACCCTGGAAAAGTTTATAGGTCGGGGCGATTTAGACTTGAATGAGAAGGTGGTGAGGTAACAAGGTCTAGACAAATCACTCCTCGTTAAACTCGAGCTATAGATTCCAGGTTCGACACCATGTTGAGCGACAACTCAGCCTTTTGTATGTTTCTAGAGTGTAGAGAGCCTATGAGTTGTGTTTCACACACATGCGCGCGCGCAACACACAGAGGACATGGTAAAGTGAAGTTATTAACCTAGGCTTTGGCATATTTTTTAACAGCCAAAGGATGGGCCATTAATAGTATTAAGTAGAATCGAAAAAAAAGGCCGATAAATTTAGCGAGATATCGAAGAACTCTATCTTTCATTTGTACATGGGCTTTGAGCCCGGCCCAATAAAGAGCATTTTTGGGCCGTCAATTCACAGTGTCCTATAACTCGGCCCATAAAAATGGGCTTCAAAAACCCGCGATCGTTGTGCCGATGCTTGGCCCAAGTTAACATTTCACTATAACTTAGAAACTTCCTCAAGCCATTGCACTAGGACGATGTCAAAGCTCAACCTTTCTGTCTTGCAATTCGACCTCAAAATTTTCTCGGTTTGTCGCAAATGGCTTATCAACTTTGTCCGATAGAGGGCTCGTTTAGCTCAGCTTGTGCGGCAAGCTGCGCACTACACCGTGCATTGCAGTGCCGAGAAACTCCTTTCTCTGAGCTCATCACGCTCTATTAACGCCATCTTACACACGCACGCGAGCATCTGGACATGCCATCAGAGTTGAAAGAAAACACTGGAAAATGCTGAGTGACTGCCTGAGCTTGGTGAAAGTCGAGTTTATCCCCAAAATGAGTAAAATCTCTTCGATAGTTGTAAAAGTGTAGCTAGCATGAGTAACCGTAAATTACATATGTCGATGATCGCAGGGGCGTGCTGATGGAACAATTGATATGCATGATGGTGTTTGTACGAAATCCGTGCACTAGCTATCACCAGCATAATTTTTATCTTTGGATGGCTTATTAGCATAAGAACTCACATGTTAAGTACCTAGAAATCTCCACTATTGAACCTTTCTAAATGTAAAATGCATTGGATTCTTCGCGAAGGGCCGTGTATGAGCTGTTCATGCTTTGACGAAGGATCATGCAATGCTTTTGCTTGTATATGGAGCAAACGAAAACTCTTTATGTTGCGTACATGCTAATTTATTAACCATCTACGTAGGCAGTATCCAATAGTGGCATTTATTTACGTACCATATTTAACATTAATTATCTGCACTGAATGTCGTTTTCACCTTCGAAATTGTACTTCTCTGTCTCCTAAACTATTGGTTTTACATGAACTTGTAGTATATTATTTGGATCTTTTTTAAAAACTTTTTAAAGCCGACGAATACCGACCATTTTGTTAGGGTGATTTAGAAAGTGTACAGTTATTATCCTTTTAGAAAAATGGAGGTCTTCGTCCTCCTAAATTATATTAGATGATAGGAATTCAAAATCGATGATCGGAACTGTTAAAATTAATCGAGAGTATTTATAACGTTTAGAAACTAAATTTTATAAACTTTAAAATTCATTATCAACTTCATTGAAAAGTCAAAAAATGAACGGTCAAAAATGAATAATTTTGTGAAAATAGATGTTAAACTCTTTCAATTCATGATCGGAGTTATCAAACGTTATCTAAATATTATAAAGTATTTTCTCTCAAAAATTAAAACTGTTTGGATTGTTCGCTACTGTTAAATAAACAAACGGCTCATAAAGGTCGTAAAAAAACTCTCGATTTTGTGATTCTTT
Source organism: Ananas comosus (assembly GCF_001540865.1). Classification (NCBI taxonomy): domain Eukaryota; kingdom Viridiplantae; phylum Streptophyta; class Magnoliopsida; order Poales; family Bromeliaceae; genus Ananas; species Ananas comosus. The sequence goes on along the minus strand of NC_033630.1, from coordinate 1,762,783 downwards.
GTTTAATTACTATGTAAATAATTTTTAAAATTCATAGAATTTAGTTTCTGAACACTTTAAATATTTTAGATCAATTTTAATAGTTCCGATTATCGATTTAAAATTTCGATCATCTAAAACGATTTAGGAGGACGAAGGTCTATGTAGTCCTAACTGGATTCATTTAGAAATATCTTTAGTTCGATAGGAAAAGCATTGAGATTTTGAGTTCTCTTACCTCCAAAGAAAATGTTGTTAGAGCCATTTAAATCCAGCTAGATGTTCTACAAAAATATTATTTGAATAGAGGAATATTATTTAATCCAATTAACTTAACTGGTGGTAACTGCAGAGGTATTTTAGAATAACGGAGGAATATATGAGGGGGTATATTAGAAAGAAAAAAAAAGTATGAATAAATGAAATATTTTTGAAGTTTTGAAGGGTGTATTGGCACTTATCTCTTAAAAAAAAATTAAGGAAAACTTCAAATATCTTTCCGTGGTTTCGCACTTTCTCACTTTAGTACCATGTCGTTTAAAGTGTATCAAGTTAGTACCATGTGGTTTGTACTTTATCACCTTAATACCGTGTGGTTTAAAGTGTATCAAGTTAGTACTCTGTAGTTTCATTTTTGTATCAAGTTAGTACTCTGTAATTTTATTTTTGTATCAAGTTAGTACCCTGTGGTTTCAATTTTCTCTTTTTATTATCTATTTCAGGGTATATAATTTAACGAAATATTAAACCACATGGTACTAAAGTGAGAAAGTGAAAAACCACAGGGTACTAGCTTGATACACTTTAAACCACAGAGTACTAAAGTGAGAAAGTGCGAAACCATAGGGTACTAACTTGATACACTTTAAACCACAGAGTATTGAAGTGAAAAAGTATGAAACCACATGGTAGGTATTTGAAGTTTTCCCAAAAAATTATACTAATACCTCTTGACCATAATAAAGTTTGCTTTGACTTTTTCAATATACCAAAACTTTTAAAATATTTTATTTGTCGAATACTTTATTTTAATTTTTTTATATTAGCAAGCAAATTGAGAACTTAGAAAAAAAAAAAAAAAAAAAAAAAAAAAAAACGCGCACATTACACACAGAGACACTCATTTAATAGAACAGATCATGTGAATGCATTATTTTGCTAGCTCAATCCATAGCAACAACGTTTTACAAAGATCACACCAATTACGTACGCATGGAAACATTCTCAACTTAACCAAGCCTACAACTATTGCACGCTATCACATTAACAAATCACCATGTCTCTCAAAAAATTATTAGCTGCATCTGGTGTATCCACACGTCTCATGCACCGTACCATCCTTTTTTTGACTCGTAAAATTCTAAAATTAAAACCCAATAACAACGATATGGTTTATACTACATATGAACAAAATATCACAAACTTTGAAAACCTATAACTAAAGTATCAAGCAAAATCCCAAAAATCAATTACTGTGAAGAAAATGCATTATTTAATTTATAAGAAAATGATGTCGAAAATGCTAAATATTGTAGAAAAAAATATAATAAATAAGATTTTGATTTTGACATCTCATCCCTTGTACTTTGAGAAAGCTGTATATCGGATATATTTATAGGCCTGGTGTATGCAATAATTTTGAACACCATTTGCAACCATAATAATAACCAATCCGTCGTCGACAAAAAAAAAAAAAAAAAAAAAAAAAAAAAAAAAGGGGAAAAAAAATTAACCGCATTGTCGGGTTAAGTCCCAAAATCTCGCATCTAGATCCGAGTCCAAAATGATTTTGGTTCTTCTCCTGTCCCCATTCTACACAAAATTTTCACATTATTTTATTTAAAAATTTATCAAATTACTCAAATGCCCTCCCAACTCTTTCAGATTTGAGCGTGGGTTAGTAATAGCTCACGGTGGCATTTTGGTCAAACTCGGACGAATAAACCCCTCACCCTGTCGGAATCTTCCGTTACCTTGTTTCAAAATTTTAAATAGATTCGGGATCTTAGCGGGAACTTCAAATAGGGGCACTCCCGTAATTTCAACGGGCGAGAACCCCATATTTTATTTTAATTTTTTTACATTGGTGAAAAAAAAAAAATTTTGATTGCTCCTTTGTCCCTAAACTTTATCTGATTTTTTTTCTCTAATTTTGATATTTTATTATAATTTAGCTCCAACCATTTAATTTTTTTTATTTTACCAAATAGAGTATGCTAACTTTAATAAAATTCTATCTATTTAGTAGCTCATGATCATGATTTGATAATCTCCAATAAATCCAACATCAACTTTTCAACTTTTGAAAGAATTTAGCTGCACGTCCAACTTAATCCTACAATATCGAATACTTTAAAAGATACAATAACAAAATGCGTAAAATCGAAAAATTACAGATATGAAGGATGATATTAAAGGAGGTGAAATTTAGCTTGACGTGATAGACTCGATATGGGATAATGGGCAAAGAGGTCAGTGACCAATGAGAAACTAATAGTATGGTTAATCCTAAAAATCACGCATCTGATTTAAACAAAAAATAACAAGGATGGAAATAAAAAACAAAAAAAGTTAGAGAAAGAGTAATGCAATTAACCAAAGTAAAATGATAAAGTTCAATTTGTTCCGCTACGATTTGGCGTACTTTTTATTATATTCTATGATTCAGAAAGTTATATTTTGCTATTTTTTAAACTAAAATTATTCGGTAAAATAGAATAGTATAATATTTTTTAAAAAGTCATATAATTAATTGCATCCTTTTTAACGATAGATTTCTATAATTAAATAAAAATAAAACTGTAATGAAATATAACTTTTTGAATCGTAAGATGAAAAATAAAAAAGTCCTAAATTATAAAATAATTAAGTAATTTTTTCGGAATTACAAAATAATAAAGCAAAAATGTGTGAGATAATAATATACCCCAAATTTAATTTTGTTTTTTTGAAAAAAAGAAACGCTACAAAATCGTCCGAGGAATAGTCGGTGTTTTAATCAGGGCTCGAATCGCAAAGCAGGGTAGGTGATACTGAAACTGGTCACATTTGAGGCTTAAATTACGGAGATACCCTCGACGAGAAGCGATTGTCCCATTCCGGTAAATTTCCGCAAACCCGGGGGCTTCTTTCGCAAGCCCGTTTCGATTTCCCCCCAAAATTAGGGCGAGATCGTCGTACGACTTTAATAGGCGCCTACGTCACCCTTGGACCCGGATCAGGCGCAAAATTACTAAACTACCCTTCGACGCGGATCCCTCAACCCCGTTATAGTTCCTGGTTTAATAGTGGAGTTGTGCGGGGGCTGATACGTAATTTCGGGACACGTCTAAGATGAAACGTCCGTGTCGCATAATCCCAACATGCGAACTCTCTCTCTCTCTCTCTCTCTCTCTCTCTCTCTCTTTCTCTCTCTTCTCGGCCAAATGGATTGGTCATCGTTTTACCATTTGTGGATAGTGGAACGTTGCTACTCATTGCCTATATAAGGAAATATTTTAAAAATAAACACCATTTTTTAAAGAAACCACCTTATTATTTTATTTAAATAAACAAATATTTAGAGAGAGAGAGAGAGAGAGAGAGATTTGAAAAGCGAATCCCTCCTCTTTTACTCTTATCTCTTTCTCTCAAGCTGAGGAGAAATTGTAGAGGAAGAAGCTTTGTTTCCCTCTTCTTCTAAGCCATTAAAAATCCCACCTTTTTTGCTTTTCTAAGCATAAGCGTTTTTTCTTTTCCTCTTCCTATTCACCAACCCCTGCAGAGGGAGAAGTAAGTGTTCTCGGGCTCTCATTGATGGGTTTTCTTTTCCCCTTTTCGCTTCTTTTTCCAATCATATTTAATTTTCCCGTGCGTAAATGTTGTCACCTGGGCGGTCAGAGTAAGGTGGAGCCTATCATGGCGAGGGATCAAAATCCCATTTCCCTGTTTATTTGATGACGTCTATATAAGATCCTTAGTAGGTAGGAGAAATACCCGCTTCTCCTTTTCACTTATTAGCCTTTAGATTTCGTCCTTTTGGGTCCTCCTCTGTTTTATGAAGAAAAAGAAACAGGGGATCGAGGGGGGAGAGAGAGAGAGAGAGAGAGAGAGAGAGAGAGAGAGAGAGGGAATAAGAGATAAAAAGTTATGAGTGGTTCACGAGAGTGTCAGGCGCTAAGGGCAATAGGAGCAGAGGAATATATATACATTGAATCCTTTGATCAAATGAGAATATGTAATGTACCATCCATGATACTAGGCTTTTAAACTTGGGGAGGGAAAAAAAGGGAGGGGCCTTTGTGTTCAATGTGTTGAGTACCAAGTTCTCTATTGAAGGAACATAGGAGCCTTTGTGACTTTTTGAGGTTGGTTTCCTTATTTCCTATAGCGCTTACAATGTTTCTTTCCCACAAAGCTCTATTACGAAGTTGATGGCAAGTTAAGGAGCCTTTCACCTTTCTTTTCCACGACAATGTGTTTCATGGTCATAAGTAGTTTGAGACTAAGATGGAGTTTGTTGTGCTGCAGCTCTTCCAAGTGAAAAAGAAGATGGGTCCTCTCTATCCTCTGTTTTCTCTCTATGTCCTCTTGCGCTAAGTTATGTAGAGGTGGGGAATATTTGGAAACGTGAGCTATACTTCTTCCTCTATAATCCCCTTTTAAACTCCCTTTATTGTATTTTTGAATCTTAGACACTGGCCCCAGCTATATCCCGACCTCTTTTCCTCTATCCCCATTCTCTCTCTCTCTCTCTCTCTCTCTCTCTCAGTTTAAGTTTTAACGGCTATGTAGTATATGGTTGTGGGTTTTTGCTTCTTTTCTCTGTTTGTTACTTTAATGGGGCTCTCTTTATCTTTCTCTCCTGTTTCTTTCCGGGACATAGCTTTTGTCTTATAACGCAGCTTATCACGAGGGATCTACAGTTTTTTACTCTCTCTTCTTTTATTTTTTCTTTCTATCTCTCTCTCCGTTTTTCCCCTTATTTTCTGCTACCTTTTCTATTTACGTTCTCCTTCTTTTGGCAAAGGTCTCATTTTTGAAGGTTTGGTGGAATCAAAGAGGCTCCTTTCTCTTAACATCGTGTGCTATGTGAGCTTTTGGCTGATACCCATTTCTTTGTTCTTCTCCCTGAAGCGCTTCCGAACGGCGAAATCGCTTATGGGTCGAGCTACGAGGTGGTTAAGGAGCCTCCTTGGAGGGAGAAAGGAGAGCAAGGAGCAGAGGGAACAGGTGGAGTACTCCTGCTATGGCGGGGGCGGCGGCGGAGGCGGCGGCGGAGGAGGAGGAGGAGAGGATAGGAGGGAGAAGAAGCGATGGAGCTTCGCGAAGTCGTCGTCGAGGGACTCCGCAGCCGCTGACGCGGCCGCTGCGGCGGCGGCGACGAGGCATCCGGCCGCTGCGGCGGCGTGGTTGAGGTCGCTGTACGCGGAGACGGAGAAGGAGCAGAGCAAGCACGCCATCGCGGTGGCGGCGGCCACCGCGGCGGCCGCGGACGCCGCCGTGGCAGCGGCCCAGGCCGCGGTCGCGGTCGTGCGCCTCACAAGTCAGGGACGCGGCGCCTCCGCCGCCCACGAGCGCCTCGCCGCCGTTAAGATCCAAACCGCCTTCAGAGGCTACTTGGTAAACAAAAGTTACACAGAATTTTTTTTAAAAAAAAAACATTTATAATCTTTTTTTTTTTTAACGTAATTTTCGCATTTTTTAAGAATCCTCTGTCGAATTGGGTTCGCCATACCATTCTCTTTGTTCTACTTCTGCTACATTCCCTATGATTGGTTCTTCAACAGCCCCCTGTTTTTGGTTATAGTTCCCTTCTGTTTTCCTCTTTTTTTTTAAGCTACTCCGTGTGGGGGCTCATAATAACTTTTTTATTGATTACGCATTCGAATTGGGATCTATTCAATTCTCTGTGCTACGATCATCGTCCCATCACCATTTCCCCCCCGCCCCCCACTTCCACCATCTCATCACATTTATGAGCCAGCTCCTCTTTTATAGAAAAATTTATAATCCTTCCTTTATTACACTGTACGTAACAAGTTCAAACCCCTGTTTCGGGTATTTTGTTGCTGCAGGCTAGAAAAGCGCTTCGCGCTCTGAAAGCGCTGGTGAAGCTACAAGCGCTTGTGCGAGGCTATTTGGTTCGTAAACAAGCGGCGGCGACGCTACACAGCATGCAAGCTCTGATTCGAGCCCAGGCCACCGTTCGCGCCCACAAGCGCCGCAATCTCCTTCCCAGCGACCGGCGCTTCCACCCCGAGATCCGGCCCCGCCGATCTCTCGTGCGTATAATTTCTTCTCTTATTTCGAATCAAATTCGAATTTTGACAAAGTTTATTTTATTTATCTTTATAAAAATATATATATGTATATATATATATATATGTATAGCAGGAGAGATGCGACGAGACGCGGAGCGAGCAGGCGGCGCCGTTCCACAGCCCGAAGATCGTGGAGATCGACACGTGCTGCCGGCCCAAGTCGCGGTCGTCGCGGCGCACGAGCCCGTTCGCGTGGGACGCCAGCGAGGAGTTCTTCCCCCCGAACTCCGTCTCGTCCCCGCTCCCCTGCCACGTCCCCGCGCGGATCGCCGTCTCCGGCGGCGGCGGCGGCAACAACTGCCGCAATTACTTCCCGGACTACGAATGCCGCCTCGCCGCCACCGCGCAGAGCACGCCGCGGTACCTGAACCAGCCCGCGACGCCCGCGAAGAGCGTCTGCGGAGGCGACTACGCCTTCCGGAGGTCGCTGAACGCGGCGAATTGCCCGAGCTACATGGCGAACACGCAGTCGTTCGAGGCGAAGGTGCGGTCGCAGAGCGCGCCCAAGCAGCGGCCGGAGCCGGGGAGCCTGCTGCGGAAGCGGCTGCCGCTGAGCGAGGTCATGGTCGAGTCGCGCGCGAGCTTGAGCGGGGTCGGGATGCAGCGGTCGTGCGCCAACGTGCAGGAGGCCTTCGACTTCAAGAGCGCGGTCGTGGGGCGGCTCGACAACCTCCGCTCGAAGGCCGAGTGGGGCCGGGAGCCGGAGAAGGAAAAGGAGTTGTACCTCTTCAGAAAATGGTGATCGACGACGATGGCGATAATGGTCGCTCAATGTGGATGGAGTTCAAGAGGTTTCAAAACGAGTATGATGAATAAGAGGATAGTTTTAGTTTGAGCTCTCTTATTCCACCTGATTTTATGAGTCCTTTTCTTTTTTTAATGGTATTGTAACAATATTGGATGAGAGAGAGAGAGAGAGAGAGAGAGAGAAAGAGAGAATTCAAAGAACCAGTTGGGTGTAAATTCTTTGTGGTTCTATTGATTGCAGCAAAATCCTTCAATTCTCTTCTCATTTTTAAATTTTTTATTTTTTATTTTTTACTTAATTGGTTTTTTCGCTTTTGATTTTGAAGTTGTTGAGTCCTGTTTGGCTAATGTTTGTTTATATTGGAAGAAAACATTTCCCCACCAATATTTATTAAAATTGTATTTGGCGCGCTAATTTTTAAGCCACCAACGTGCCCATATTGCTTTAAGATTTGCGCCATGGAGACTTGGCTTAACTTGATCCGATTAGCCAGTCCAATTCAAGTAGGAAAATAACTGACCCTAGCGTCAAATTTAGACACGCACGATTCAAGCAAATTGTGTCAATGAACTAACAGTTTAAACATTAGTTTAGGTTTTAGTTTAGGGGGCGTGTTTGGTTCAACGTAAAGTGAATTGAAAAATTATTTTCGGTATAAAAAATATTTTTTTTCTTGTTTGATTCAATGTATAAAATATTTTTTTCGTAAAAGCATTTTTAATGATTTGAGAAAAAAAATTAACTTTTTTTTTTACCCAACTAAACAAATATAGATTTTTTTTCAACCAAATAAATATTTATAAAAAATTATTTTTTTTCATATAAATCAAACACCACAAAACGTAAAAAAAAAAAAAAAAAAATTCTACAAAAAATTATTTTTCGTGATTTTACATAGAACCAAACACCTTCTAAGTTGAAATTTAAGAAATGTATATTCTGATCTTTAAATAAAAATTTATAATTTTACTTCTATTTTTTTTTCTTAGATATAATAATGTGTAGATCTAAAGTACATTGTATTTGGATTCAGACGTGCCTTTTAAGTAATTACTTTTATTATTATCTTCAAAGCAAAAGTTACAAAAATAATAATAATAATAATTAAGAAATAGCTTCAACTTATTATTGGTGTTGAGACACGCCCAAAATTAGCTTCCCATGTGATGTGCGCGGAGTACACGTGGGGAGGGGTTTGAGGCTACGGTCGCCATCCGATTGGATGGTTTGGAATGTGGCGCATGTGCTCCGGATCCGTCTTTTCCCGACCCGAACCGCTGTATCCCACGTCGTAGGGTCGGCTCAGCCACAAACTTGGTCGCCACTCGGGCCGCGCCACCTCTTCCCTGCACCGGGTGCACAAGTTTGTGCATCACGTCCAATCCGTTCGCAAACTTCTATAATACAGGTCGCAAGATCAGAATCTAACTTGCTAGATATGTCCGCGCGGCATGGACTCTCCGGAGCAATACTCTTGATTGGCCGCATACCTATCATAGACTCGATAAAAATCAAATCTGTTCTTACTACTGGTGAGAATTAAAACTCTCGATCTCACTCGGCCGAGTTGGTAAGGGTTAACCAGTAGAGATTGAGTTATTCCCCTTCGCTATTGCACTACTTTACTAAAACATAACCATGCACAATATGAAAAATCTTAAAATTTAAACTTCAGTTTCTTACGAGTTAACGAACAGTATTTTCTCCGCCATTAAATTAATATATATCACTTAATGGCTGGGTAATAGGTTTTCAAAATAAACAGTTATTATATATAGGCTCTTTGCTGACGGTTGATTATATTTATTGGGTTAGAATTTAAATTTAAAATATTTATCCTCGCATACTAGAAGCACTGTATGAAGTATATATAGTATACTCTTGGTGCAGGCAAAGTTTTCTTGATCACAGTTAAAAAACAGGGGAGGTGGTTGAGGTAACATTTTACTTGCCTCTTTGAGGCTAAGCAAATTGCATATAAATGAGGTGACCATGTGATCAACTCATCTTCACTTGTCCTTTTTAATTAAGTGGGGTTACGCCTATAAGATTCAGATGAAACCTAGCTAAGCGAATTAAATAAAACGAAAAAAAACAGAAGAAACAAAGAAATATATATAGACCTGCCACATTTGCTTTTAAAGTTTATTGATGAAGATACGGAAGATCTTCTTTGCAGATATTAAATTACTACGAACATTAGCTGTTTTAGTTTTTTTTTTCACATTTTTGCTTCTGTTTTCATTTTAATTACAGGTTTTTTTTAAAAAAAAATTATAATGTTTGATAATAAAAAAAGTCAAGAGATTTTTAATAGGCCTTTTTGCATAAAAATTTTACTAGTTTTAAGATTTTGTAAAAGCGGTCCAATATTTTGAATTTTGTAGATTCAATTCAAATTTTTAAAAAACTAAACAAAATACCATTATTTTTTTTCTCTCTTTTTTTCTTTTTCTATTTTTTTTTCTCTCTCCGACTCTCATCGCCTTCTCCATCATCTCCGCGGCCCTCAGTGATGATAACAAGTGCAGTGCCGTCCCCTCAGCCGCCGCCTCCGTCTCCGTCTTTACCAACGCCGGTGCTGAAGGAGGAGGTTTCCGAGCAAGTGTGGATAAGGGGGGAGTGGACGGTGGTGATGAGGTCGTGGCCGAGGCGATGCTCGCTGTCGCTCGTGAGGCGGTGGCGGAGTGGACGATGGCAAGGAGCGCGGCGGGTGTGTGGTTGCGGGCGAGGTTGGCCGCCTCTGCCTCAGCCGCCCTCTTCAGAGAGAACAAAAAAGAATGAGAGAGAAAAAAAAAAAAAAGAGAGAGAGAGAGAGAGAAAATAATAGTATTTTTGTCAATTTTTAAAAATTCAGATGGAATCTGTAAAATTCAAAAATATGAATTATTTTTGCAAAAACTCAAAAAAAAACTTTTTTTGCATTTGGCCCTTTGAAAAAAAAATTATTTTAAAAATAACTCCAGCAAATTTATATTTGCAAAAATGGCCCTAATCCTGCCACACGGGCGCCACGCCAGCGCCACATGAGCAGGACCGGGACCAGTTTATTAAATTAAATTTGGTGAACCATATTCACTATATCTAAACACGGTAAATAAATGATTCATCGTATTTGGGAAAAATACAAATATATGTATTGTGAAAAAATATAAGAAAAATATAAGTATGGAACACGGTGAACCATTCACCATGCCGTGTCTAAAAAAAATATATGTATTGCCAAAAAATATAAGCATTGAAAAGAAAAAAAAAAAAGGAATAAAAAAAATATAAATATGAAACACGGTGAATCATTTACCATGTTCAACTTAACACCCTCCAGCTTGTATGGCGCTAATGTGGCATCTGCGTAACGGAAATAGGACCAAATTTATAATTATAAATTTGATAGAATTATTTGTAAAAAACAATGAGGGGCCAAATACAAAATAAAAAAGCCCCAAAAATAACGAATCTTTTATGCAAATTGGGCATTCAATTTTGAATCTGAAGTAACGCAAATACTCACAATATATTTATAACTTTTTAGTAGTATTATTAAAGTAGCACCTCTCCATATAGTACAGCGGAAAAAGACAAAAGCTTTTAGTTACGCTTTTACTCCCCCCTCTCTTTTTTATTCGGAAGTTAATACTCTTCCAGCCAATGAAAAGAAAAAGAATTAAAAAAAAACTAAATAAAAAAGGTTTCTTTTTAACTTTAAAGTGAGGTGAATAAGATTCGACTGTTTCGGAACAAACGCATGGGGGCAAATGAAACAAAAGTAATGTCAAACTCACTCTTTTGTGTCTCCCGGGGCCTAAAACAGACCATGTGCATTAGTTCCTATTATAGTTCTACCTCAATCACTGTACAAAATGCCCTTTTGCATTCTTTGCTACTACTGTAACTTTGACAAGTTCATTGCCATATGATTTACCAGATATACTCCTTTCTGAAAGGCTATGGTTTCACCTTTGGTTCCCAAACTATGAGACCTGTGACACTTAATTTATTGTAATTTTTTATTTTAATTTTTAAATTATTGTAACCAAGTTTCACATTGTAATTAAGTAATTGGTTGAATGATAATGTACAGTACTTGAAGTGGTAGTGATGTAGCGTCTTAATCATTAATTTTCACATTATCGGTCATATTGTTGTCTTAATCATTTTCATATTATCAGTCATAATGCTGCTATATATTATTATACATGCTATTGATCGACCTAGCACTATTTGATCAGTTAGACTGCACTGCTAGGCTTGATTGTAATAATTTTAAAAGTCTAAACTAAAAATTATAATAAAAAATGTTTGATAGTCAAAATGTGCGACTTCTCATAGTTTGAGAATCAAAATTTATGCCTTTGTAAAATCAACCTAAAACTGTCACTAGTTTCAAAGATGGTACAATATACTAATTATTGAGAAGATGTGTTCTTCCCAGTAGTTAACTATTTAAAATAAATCTTTCTCAAAAAAGATATATTTAAAATAAATTAAAAAACTAAATTACAAAAAATTAAATTTACTATTGTACATTGCATAAATTCATGAGTAATACTACTCGAACATCCCCCCAAAAAATTGTAAATCTTACTCTCGCTTCATCCAAGGATCATATTTATCTTGTGAACTTTTTTAAACAAATTCTAAAGATTTAAAGAAACTTAAATTCTATGCCGAGGAGCGTAAATCATATAGCCTCTTTCGAAGTGTACAAGCACCGAAGTGTACAAGCAGCATTTCTCTATATTCATTCACGAGTGATACAACTTTCAAATATTAATTTACATTATTTTTTACACACAAAAAAATATCTTTTGAATGATTATTTAATTCCTAAAAGTCTACATAGCAAGTAATCATGTGGGGCTGGACTAGAAATTGTTGATAGAGTAGATGACTAATAGCAGAGCAGTAGTAGGGTGGTGCAGGTGATCTGATTGATCCTCCCCACCTGACCCTGATCTGATTATCTGAATCTACTCCATACCTTTTCAAATTTCTTTTCAGTAATGATTAGGAATTTGATTTGATGGATGAGAGGGTTTTAGAGGGTACTTTTTAATCTCTTGACACTCTCCTGCTTGGGATATTCCTCTCTGATCAGTTACTCAGAGCCCCTATGATTGAACATCTGTAGAGGGTAAAATCAACCATACTAATTAGATATAGATCCAAAAAATAGAAAAATGGTAAATATCACACCACTTTATGTAGGAAAAATTTTAGAACGCAACGGATATATCGGTGACGTGGCGTAACAAATCAATCAAATGTCTCCTTTTAGAGATATATGTCCCATCATGATTGTAAAAATAATATTTTTATTATACTTTTGTTTGAAAAGAAGAAATATGATTGGCTTGTTATTGATGACGTGGTGCAAGTGTGATAGTATAGAATTCCTCCTTCATGTAGAGCCCCATATTGAAAAAAAAAAAAAGCAAAAAAGTTATAATATGCCAATCACATATTCTAACCCAATCAGTCACAATTATATATACTCCGATATTCATCCATTTTATTATTATTTACGAAAAAAAAACTTCTTATATTTTGTTCGCAAAAAATATAATTGATTGGTTGTTTATAACTGAGCTTTTGCTGGTACGATATAGAAAGAATTGATGGCTTAATATACGTATTTTGAAAATACTATTTAGTATCATCAGCATATTACTAGTATATAAGTATAATATTTTAAGAATAAATTTGTTATCACAATTATTTTATATTTGAATAATAACGTTGAATCAAATATCCTCGTTTGACATGTGAGTATACAAACATTATTTTAATTAAAAAATTTATATTATTATATATAGAAATTGTTTCCTGATCATGCTCTTTACCTTTTCATATGGCATAACATGATTTGTTTAGAAAATGTTCTATATATTGGGACAAATACAATCTTTCTTTACATATTGCGAGATATAAAATATTTTTCTTATCTAAAATACTTTAGTTCGTCAACTTTAATATATGCAATACTTTAGTTCCTGATCCTCCTCCAGTGGGTCTTTTTATTTTTTGTTGAGCCATTTACTTTGCTTAAATATTTAAAATAATTAATTTTTTTATATAAAAAGGCTTTTTATATTACAAGAAAAAAATAAAAATAATCACACTTTTAAAAGTAAAAACTCTAAAGAGAGAAGCTTTGAAAAACAAGCATATTTTATAATAAAATGAACCAAAATATCTCCACAGCATGAAAATTAACACACCAACAATGCAAAAATAACATAATGTAATATATATATATATATATATATATATATATATATATATATATATATATATATATATTTACAAGGCATAGATCTTATATTTTGATTATTTAAAGACTATTATTTTTCTTTATTGATCTTACTTTTTTCAATATTTTTTTTTTCCGAAAAATTGTAACTCATAAAATGGGCAAAATGTAAAATGTTACATATAATAAGGTCTGAAATATTCATTGAAAAAGTCCTGTGAATGGTTCAGGGAGTTAACCCGTACATGTCTCTTCTCATGTTTCAACGGGAAGAGGGGTAAATCGGGAAAAAAAAAGGGGACCGAGTTCGAATCGGGCGCTTTTAACGTGTTCTGAGTCGTCCACTTATGGAGGGCTCTTTATTCACTTCATGCAGCTTTTTCCTACGTGACGTGGTAAAAATGACACTGCATGCCCTCCATAACTCCCTCTATGACTTTTCAGTCCTTTCACAAAAAACACATAATATTTTTTTTTACGAAAATAAACATAATTATATATATTTTTTTATATTATAGATTTTGAATAATTTAAAAGTTAGTATGACATTAAAGAAGAGAATTTTAAAATTGCAAAAGATTTCACAAATGGACATGTGGGGGCCCAAGAGGATTCGATCTGAGCGGTTGGATCTTCTGATAAAAGATCCTGCATGTATTAATTAAGGTAAGATATTGCATGCTAATACTGGGGAGGAAGGGACAGCGTAGTACATAGAAGCCGTATTTATGACATCATATTAATCAAACGCCGTACGTTAAATTGAAAAAGAGGAATCTTCCATTCAACTCCGTTATAATCCCCTCTCACTTCTCAAGAGGTATATAATCCAAATCCTCTGACATTTTTTTTTTATTTTTGATGTTTTCAAGCTATATATGATGATGACATGTACCTTGTGTCTCTTCCTTTTCTATTCAAAAATGTACCTTATGACTTTTATTTCATCTTTTAAAACTGTATTTAATAAATTACATATATACATATATTTAGTCTTTGATTAACATAAGTTTTTAAATTTAAATTTCATAGATTTAGCAACAGATACGTGTCATGATAAACATGCCGAATTATAATTATTTAATCCAAATGTCCCTTAAGTTGCTTAAAAATCTAATCTAAACAGATAAATTGACGCGCAAAACAAAACGAAATTAGAATAATCACTCAAAAAAGTAATGTTTATCCTATCAATTTCAAAGCTGTAAAGAGCAACACGATAAGCAAGGTGAGAGAAAGATAAAACCCGAGGCTTAATTAATTAGGTGTCTAAATTATACATATTAAGCAAGCATTAAACTATGTTTTCTCCATTAATCAAAAGAGGCATGTGTTGCGTTTCTTTAATCACCCTTCCCGCACTCTAATAAACTTTTCGCCCCTTTTTCAATTAAGCTCGTGGAACGAGGCCTCTCCATCTTTTTGTGCCCATCATTGTCTCCAATAAACTAATTTTTTTTCAAAAGCTCAGGAGCTTTTTTAAACATTATTTTACACTAATCAAAGATTAAATGTAGTACTAAGATTTGAATTTTTGAAAGGGGGGGTGGATGGGAACGTTCCCGGTACTTTGCTAGGCAAAACGACAGTAATTAGGGAATCGATTAATGCGTCATCTTATTGTCAGGTTCGTTTGTGGATTAGTAATTTATTAATTAGGGTTTAGGGTTTTTTCCTGGGGCTAATTAATAGAAGGTTTAGCATCCCAACGGTTGCTGGGGCGGCTACATTAATCTTTAACTTAAATGAAGATCATGAATCTAAATATAGGCTAGATTAGAGTGGTGGATGGATTATGGCTACAAATTCAAATTCGTTTTTAATTTAATTAGGGTGTGGGCCTAGGTTGGGGTATGTGCATGTAACATTTATTAATGGTGTTCATCATCATATTGTGAATTTGGATTGTAACTCGGTCATAGTTTGAAAATGTGTTGTTCTAATAAAATCACTTTGATATTTCTCTAGTTTTTGCTTGCAGACTCGAATTTATTAGCTTAAAAGGATCAGTATTCTGCCCTGTGGCAGGAGGTCAAGTTAAGATGGGTCATGTTCAAAATGACGTGAGGTTGATCGGATCGAATCACGAATCAAAACTTATAGACGCTATATCTGTATGCCTTATGAGAATTAATTGTATATTTCTCATAACTTCAGTTTTTGGGATTAATGGTTAACGTTAACGATCCGACAGAACTCATGTAACCTAAATTCTCTGCTATTATTACAGATCTTCGGAAGTAACTCTACCCGCTTATATTACTTGGCAAGAACAACAAATTCGAATTCGAGACAAAAATAACAACTTCGTGCTCCACTGTAGCTAGATGGTTGATTATCAGATATGATAAATAACTCAACGGCTCACTACGGCCATTGAAATTTATTGATTTTGAGCTCATTCGATCACTAGGCAAATGATATCGAAAAATAATAAAATTTATTTTCTAGGTACTCCAAATACTCTAGATCAATTTTAACGGAGCCGATCGACGATTCGAAAGTCGCAACATCGAAAACGAGGTGGAAGCACGGAAGGCTCCGTACTTTCGATAGCATAATAGCCTCACTATATATATATATATATATATATATATATATATATATATATATATATTTGGTGTGGGATAAATTTGAGTAGTAGTGAACCGTGTCGGGGAGCCTGTAGGGTTGTCGGAAACCTCTGCTACAAATGGCCAAGCCACAATCACGTGAAAATGAAGCCCACTTCGACCAGTGGTGCATAATACATGGACCGCATCATACATTTATGCGATGCGACTCATGGCTGAGGATTTAATGATTGGTATCGAAAATTTTACGTTCAAAATTTAATTATTTTATATTTCTAATTGAGTTTAAATATTTTTATTATAAAAATAAAAATATTATATTTGTATATAATCTAGTGAAATCGCTCCTGATATCTACGTGTATATATATAGCCTACATACACCTCAGTTTACAGCATAATTGTTAGGGTTGAGATTTGCGGTGAGCATGAAAAATTACACTGCAGTTTATCAAACTTCAATTTGTTATAAGCTTACAACTCTAGGTCAATTCGTGAAAATTTTAGTTAAAACGGTAATGTAATAACTGATTTAGTTGTCATATCATATATAAGAGATAATAATTTAGTTACTTAACACCAAACAAGACGTACATGCAAACTGCTATTTGTTAAGTCGAAAATGCCCTTTTTTGGGCAACATAATAAAAGAAACATGTTTATAATCTAAACGTACTTAAGGTTACATACATGTTATGCTTAATTAATTAGTTGCTTTGGTCCATGAAATGTCATGAGGACTTGTGTGTTCCTTTCCACAGAACACAAAAGAGACAGAGTCCAAGCAATAATTCCACAAAACCTGCATATCACAGTGTTGCTTACATCACTTATAAGATATAAACAGTTTAAACCCAAAAAATAAAAAAAATATGAGACAAGTTTCAATCTGTAGCAGTTTGAGATAGGCACATCAACCGTGCAAAGGGACTCATGATGAATCACGAGCTATAATAATTATGTATGCACATTCAGTTTGAGACCGATTTGGTATAATAATTATTTTAATTAAAATGCATCATTAGTCACGTACGCAACAAATATCCTTGTCTTAAACTATGCAGTCTCAATATAACTATGGGGGCGTCTCCATTCACGAATATGTAGATCCAACGTAATTCAATTACAGTGATGTTTGAGTTTTTCTGAAGTGTGATTATTTTTTTGTTATTTGTTTTGATGTAATTCGTATAGTCTGAAAGTTAAATTCACTTGTTTGTTCTGCTTGTTTTGATATAACTTAGTGCTAGTGAAATTAATTTTTTAAGTTTCATTATTTGTTTTCATGTAAAAAAAATGAATCTCGTTATCTCCTGAATATAGTGGTAAACTTACTGCTATAAAATTTAACCTATTAAATAATTAAAATTTTCATTATTATTTAAAGGTAATTCTAATTTATTATAAACAAGCTAATTCTAACTCATTATAAAAGAAGAACAGTTTGGATTTTATTATTTAATAAATTTTTTAGAGAAGGTTGAGTGTGGCAGAAAGTCGAGTTCGACACTCTAAAGGAAAAAATCCAGAGTAGGTGAAGTGGAGGTTTAACGTAATTTAAGTTACACTATATTTTTTACTTACAACAAAATAAATATCAGAAGTAATGTAACTTAAGTTCCACCAATTCACTTACACCAAAACAAACAGTCCATATCTGTCCCAAGAAAACTACGCTTACATTTATCTTTCCATTCAAGAGTTTTTCTAAAGAATATATTTTTAAGATTTTTAGGAAAAAAAAAATTTGACAAGACAGATAAGCAAATTCCAATCTTATCTATAAACTCTTAATAAGGGTACAAAATCACATTGTTCCTGTCGCAAACATGATGGCTAGTTTGGCAACATATGCTTGGGAAGCGCCTTGTGACCCATGATGACCCATAATTACATAAGTGACTGTGACAAAAATGTTTGTTTTGTCATGGAGTGGAGTGCTCAGGAGAGGTACAAAATTCCCTATTATGCAATTTTATCCTATATCAAACAACCTTGCACAGCAAAGGACTTGAGACAGACTTTAGTACCATAATAAGTGAAAGGTTAAAAACTTAATCTATAGCATAAAATGGCTCATAAAATATCTTAAGGATAAAAATAAGTAGTTCAAGTTTTCTTTTTTTTTTTTTTTGGTTCAAATAGTCTTAGCCAATATGTTCTAGTACATTGTGATCCAAAGTGTGCATCAAAAGAGATTCCCATGAGCATCTACTTGAACTAATGGGTTGTCACTTTGTCATTTTCTTCTTCAAAACAAAAACTCCCATAATTTCAATTCCCTTGTGAGTTAAACAAGAGATTCATTTGGACCTTTCCCTATTTCAAATAGCAAGAGCTACTGTCATTAATAACCTACTCCTCATGCCTTTAAATTCAAAGCCATAAATAACCAAATGGGCCAGAGAACATTTAAACGTGGGGATCAAATCCTTCCCTATTCTATTTGGGTTCAGAATCAAAGCAACTCAAATCACACTTCCACTTGTGGAGCTAAGATGGAGTAAGATCTATGATCTCTAAAAAGCCATAAGAATCCAAAGTGCATTTGAAATATTAGAGACCACATTTAAAGTTCCAACTCATTAGTGGGGGCTCAATTATTACTATTATCATTATTATTAGTTCACAGCTGGGACCTCATCAATCCTGCAACTTATGTTTGGGTCCTCACCCTACTTAGGCTTGAATTTGTCTCACCCACTTACTTGGTTAGCTTCTCCTCCCAACAAAAAATGTGACCACCCCTAATTTGGGTAAAAATGAAAAGATACTCCTCTTCTGATTGGTAGGGTTTTAATCCCCTCAAAGGGGGACTTTATTTCACAGCAGTTTTGTCCCCCTCAGTAACAGTTAATGAGCAGGACCTCACAGGGAACACACTGTTTGGCTTTTCCAATTCAAAGAACAGGGAGTTTCCTCTCCTGCAAACAGAAGTAAAGTTCAAAATAGTTGTGGGGGCCAAATTCAAAATGGTAGTAATCAATGTTGAGTTCCCAAATAGAAGTGTTTGTTTTCTTTCTTTTTTTTTGAAAGAAAAGAGACATATTCTGATGGTGAATGAGATCATGTGACTCTTGCTTGTGAGGAAGCAATTCACTGTAGGATTCTGAATTTGAGGGGAGAGAAAGTGTACTAGTGTATAGTAGGGGGAAGTGAAAGCCAACAAAAGAACATTTATGGGAAGCAATTAATATATGTAGCACAAAAGAGGAATACATAATATATTATGGTGATATGATAAGGATAGCATTTCAAAAGAAAAAAAAAGAAAAAAAAAGATATAGTAAGGATTATGCACGGTACTCTCATTCAGATCATTGTTTTTTGCAGTGGCTGTTCTACTATTAAGTCGTTGTGAATGTTCATGCATCAACATGCTACACTGTAAGTAGTTGGATCTTACTGGAAAGGAGACCAAAATTTGAATATGTAGGTTGCCATAAAACAAAAAGGAGAAAAAGAAAGGCAAAGTAAGTAGAGAGATTAACAAAGAAAAAGGAGAGGTAGCAAAAGGCGAGGGAGAATGGTAATGCAATTGCTGACCTAAGTTACGTGATGATTATATAACAATTAAATCTTAATTCTTTTCTGTATCCTTTTAATTCCTCATATTAACGCAATCTGAGCACGCGTAATTCTACCTTCATGAATTAGATTATAATGCCTTATATGATTCATGCGACTACACTTTTTGTTAAACAAATTTCTTCCAAATTCCGTAACCCAAAAAAAAAAAAAAAAAAAAAAAAAAAAAAAAAAAAAAAAAAAGAAAAAAAAAAATCAAAATACAGAAGGGTAACTGTCCCAATACAGAACAGAGCCGACAACGAGTCCATACATTTTGGCTGTACGGGAATCTTGTCCCTGTTATATACACAGTTCCACACTGCATCGTCTAAGATTGGGTGAGTGAATCGTCAATCATCATATATATTAAGAGGTTGTTTGCTTTTATTGAAGTGCACTGTATCGATCTCACAAGTTTCTGAAGCTCGACGTCACCCAAGAATCGAAGGAAATGGCACTTCACGTTCAAATATAAAGTGGAGAGCTCATGAGAGCATGTTAAGGTGGGTTCACATCGGGCCCCCTCTAAAACTCTCACTCCACCCCACTTTTTCAAAACTCAGGCAATTTCCCACTTCCTTGAGCTCCACATTTTCATCTTCTACTTTCAGTTTACCAAACATGCCCTAAACTACAAGACGAGACCTGCCGGTTCTATTTCCTACCAGCTTCTAGAGTGGACGTGAGCCCGCAGCGCTTCGCCTTCAAGTAAAACATAAATATTAGCGACAAAGAAAAAAGTATTAGAATTGTTATTCTGAACTGAAACTACTGTACTATAGATAGTAGATGAATAGTATTTACTATTAACTTTTTAGCTCTCACATTTCCAGCTAAATTTATTTCTAAATAAAATAAATGAAGCGGGTAGCATGCTACCTATCTCTAAAAAAAAAAAAAAAAAAAAAAAAAATACTATTCATCTACTATTTATAGTATAGTAACTCAACTCAAACATTCTTGTTCAAACCTGCATAAAAGATAAATCCTATTTTAAGACTTCCAAGACTTCCGGTCACTTGCTTGAGTTACAGTTTACTTGTTCTGAAGCTTCAACTTCTAAGCATATTCTCAAATTGTCAAAGCCAATCTTTACACAATATTCGGCTACGCAATTACATGCGTACCGAAACAACCGAGTAAACAAGCAACCCATAGAACATGCACATTTTCTACAAGACATCACAAATTCATTATAAATAGTTTATCACAAAATGTCATGACCCCAGGGAAAGCCAAACATTACATACAAGTCTGCGGTAAAAACATGAGAACATGCCAGCATGCCGACCGACTAGCAGACATTTTCAACAAATATCACAGACAAATCCAACCCTAATTATTCACTGCGTGCATAGCAATGACAGGACATTTCAAAGAAAACATCCAAACAAACATGTACCAGGTTTAAAAGCCCTGCTCGAGGAGATAATCTCCGAGCCTCTCGACAACCATGTTGCATTGGCCAGGAGTCATTGGTTCGTCATATACACCAATGATCAAAGCAAGATTAGTTTTCTTCACAGTAATACCTCCAGTACCCTATAAGGAAACAGAGAAAATAACCAAACCCTTGTTCTATCTACATAAATAAGCAATAAAGTAAAATAAAAAGCGATTGCACCATGTTAAACGGAAAATCCAAAACTAGAAGACTACGGAATTCTTCAGACATTACACAGAACTAGCACTTTTTTCATCACTGAATTGGAAAATCTTCGATTGTGAAAACTGGCAGTAAGCAATCCTATTGGCTAGTAGCTTCTTTTTCTTTTCTTTTCTTTTCTTTTCTTTTTTGTTGTTGGCTGTTAACTTCGCTAAACTGATTCTCTTTGTATGCATTTCCTTCATTTCTTCATATGATGCATACAAGAGGAAAATCGTGCTCAAGCACAAGAGACTGTCGAACTTTCAATCATCAAGTGATTGTACCTTGGATACGATAAGGTGAATGGAAAATGAAAAAAATGCACTGCACAAAAAAAAAAGGGAATACGGAGTAGCCCAAACCTTCTTTCCTCGAATGACAACCCCTGGCTCTCCTTGGATGACCATGTATTTTGTACCGCCAAGGTATAAACCAGTTGGAGCAAGAGATCCAGGGTTTTCAAAGTCATTCAAAATGGCACTAATCTCTTCAGGCTTGAACTGCAAAATACAAACAACAAGTTAATACAATAAATAAATGAAAACCAGTAAAGATAAAAAAAGCTCATTACTATAGTGTTTCATCAGCATGAAATGTAGTTATACCATCTGCATACGTTGGCTTCAGCACAAGAGAGAATTTCTTTGTCTCTGTGTACGCATTTATAGTTTGGTGTTTTGGCCCCCCCCTCCCCTTTTGGCTCTTTTCTTTTGTTTCTTTATTTTTGTCTTTTTTCAATAGCTTATGTGTTCACATGATAAGACAAACTATTGTAAGAACAGGTGTATAGAGCTTACACTGGCCAAGCAGGCAAGGTTAGACCGTAGTAAAACCAATCTTTGATAGTAAGAACATGTCCGTACGGGAGCATGCATGTATGCATACATGGGATTGCATTGCAATATGTATGGACTTACAGGACATGCAAGCTAATATCAATAAATTATAATGGTAAGAGTAGAAATGACTATAGATCGTTATAATTAAAAGACAAACTATCTGCAGATTTTGATTGCAGTAATTTATAGGCATTTTGATAAAGAGAAGATGGTGAGTGGAAAAAGGAAAAAGTTAGAGAAGCGAGACAACCAATGTAGAAACAACAATACACTTCAATCAAGCCATTGAGTCAGATCTTTAAAGTGAAAGTAATTACTACTCATGTTCATTCAGATGTATCACCTCTCCAATCTGCTACCATCTAAGTTGTAGCATTGAGACATTGCTACCATATTTGATGTAACCTCTGGTGATCAGAGGTGACAGTGATAAAGTAGTTTGTGGAATTGAATTTTTACATGTTAAAAGAAGAATGCTAAAACACAGCTCATTATTTAGACAAAACAAATTAGAGGGAAGAAAAGAAACAAGGAGACAACAACAACAAGAATGGTTCATTATAAACAAAAGGCAATTCCACATAATTTTCCAATAACAGTGACAAACATAACCCATCTATGGCTTTTTTTTTTCTCTTTGTTTCTCAGATCATTAAATGCCTATATTAAAGGAACCAAAAGGTCACACACTGGCTGCAAGAATATTAACTGAAGGAGCGAGGGGGGTGAGAAGACTAGCAACATGAATAAAGCATTTTCATTCCCCTGGGGAAAATAAAGCAGTTACATGAATACAACATTCTCCCATTGAGCGGGCCGATGAGTTGGCTGTGCAATTTTTGACAATACAAAAAGTCGTCATAGCACTTCTCTATCTTCTAATCTTTAGGTGCAGGTAACAAGAATCAAAACTCTCTCTCAGCAATAATTTACGTTGCAAAGTTTAACGTTTTGGTCTCAGAAAAAGGCATTTTAAAGATTTCCTTGACCAGCCAAAAAAAAGGTTTTCACACACAAAAATATTCACTCCTAAAGACATTACGTAAAATAAGTCAATCACAAAGCATGAAAGCACCACACATTTATTCACCTTCTTTGCAATCTACATCATTACTCAACTACGGTACATTAAAACTTCATAGTTTTATTAGGAACCTTCATGTTTCCATAACACCCCAGCCTCAATTGTGAATGTGGATATGACATTTGCATAACTAAGCAAAGCGAAAAAACCTAAGAGGTTACAATTTCTGTATCATCCACAAATTCAAGCGCCTGTTAAATAAGATTCTGCTTATGCATATTTGATCAAGAATTTTGTCACGAGAAATGCTGAGAACTTTGTGATTTTTAGTATTTACTACCTATTAGCATCATAGCATGCCAGCATAAGCTGCAAACATATATTGTACAAATATGCAACTATGAGGTGGCATTGTGGCAATGATTAGCATTAGACAATAATAAAACAACCATCCAGCAAATCCAAGAACAATGAAATTTATAAATGTTGCTATGGGAATAAAATTCATTACATTGCAAATTCCTTACATTGACTCATATCCAGTGAATATATACACAACGGTTCCCAAATGTGGAGAGAAGAAACACAGAGAACTTCAAGGAACCAAAAATGGCGTCTTTGCGTAAATCAAACAATTTCTTACCAGAATATCAATCTATTAGTAGTAAAAGCAAACATCCTAATACTAAGTGTCCCCAGCACAAGTTAGATCGATATAAGCTGATATCTTTAGTAGGCTTAATCACCAATTCTCGATTCAAGGAAACTGATAGTATGAAACTGCAGTGCGCTGCTATATTTGAAAAAAAAAAAAAAAAAACTAAAGGATTTGCTAACTAGGCAACACTAAAACCAGCACTTTGTTGTCATTTTTGTCACGTTTAAATTAACAACTCTGACAAGGTGTCATTATCTTGTATTCTATCTTTTGTTTATACTCACAGTTTCTGGCTGGGATTTTGCTTATGCTTTGTTCAAATCTACTATTTAAATTTCCATCTAATTTCCTTAATTGTTAACACACCGTTTTGGCATCATTCATTTTCTCCATTTGCTAATACAGCTACTCATCTAAGAGCAAACAACATATCATTAAATTACATCTAAAAATTGCATAAATTACCAAATAAACAACATACAAAGACTAAAAGAGTCTTAAATCACTTGATCTGATCCCCTTGGCACGCAAAGCGGCTCATACAACCTCTGATCCACGAAACAAAGTAATAATTGCACGCAAACTTAAATAAAACATAATTAAAAAAACGAACTGAGATCATAGCAAAACAATCGATCCACAGCAGAGATCACTCAACACCGATCCGATCTATCAACTACGAGTTCACGATTAGTCGAATCATAACCTAAGCATCAAATTGAGCCAAATCGAACGCAAATCGTGCAGATACCTGAGGGAAATTAGGGCTCTGAGCCCATACGGTACTATCGTGGCCGAGAATGGCGGCGGAGGAGAGATGTTGGCCGTCGATCTCGCACATCAGATGATCGTCGACGTACGCTTGCCACGACATCGTCTTCTTCTTCCTCCTCCTCCTCCTCTTCCTCTTCTTCTTCTTCCTCCTTTCTCCGCTTCGATCGAACGCTCAACTCGATCGAGCTCTCTCGCGGAGCACGCTATGGGTACTAATGCTATCTCGCTCCCTAAAAAGGGAAGTGGTTTGCGTGAACAAAACGCGGACGCGAATAAAAGCGATTTTTTTTTTTTTTTTTTTTTTTTTTTTTTTTTTTTTTTGAGAGAGAGAGAGGGGATTGTAGAGCACCGAAATGAGATATTCTCACCGACAAATAATTAATTTGTACAGGTATTTAATTTATTTTTTTGAAAAATCTTAGAGCTATGTACGATAAAGCGATTCAAGTTGAATTTACATTTAGGTAATATAATTTCAATTTGAAAATTCCGGGGTTGATATTAAATTACGTTGAAGTTTAGGCATGTTTGGTTTTTTTTTAAAAATAAATTGAATAGGCTATAAGTATTGCTGGTAACTAACTGGAGAGTCTCACTCATTTATTAATTGCATTGAATGCTACTATTTATCTTTTAAATTTTCATTTTTTAATATTATTAACATATTAACAAAATGACGCAATATATTAACTAGCAAAAATGATTACATTATAAACGCTAACATAGTAAAAATATATAAAATTGGTTCGAGAGATCCAAAGTATTTTTTTTTTACAATAAAAAGTGAATATTTGATTAAACGTGGTTCACAAAAAAAAAAAAAGCAGAAATTTGTTTTGTGCATTATATATTTATATACCACCTGCAAAATTTAATCCATCCAATATTGCGAATAAATTTAGTAAGTTTATTGTACTAAATGTAGAGTATTTAATTCTATTTTCAAATTATTTTAGTAATTGAAATCAATTGAATAGTCTAAAACTTGTGATCAATAAAAGATTGTGCCCGTTTTCTAACGACTTTCCTAGCGACAATTGTACAAAACAGCAGCATAAAAAACTCCCCATCCCCCGAAATCGCACATCGCTTTATGATCTATTAATGGCTATATAAAACGAAGATGATGCCACAGGTACTCTAATCTTTATTATCGCCACAATACAAGTGTAGTGAAGTTGAGAAAAGTTGACGTGAACATACATAATAACTAATTCAAATAATTCAAAAGATAAAGTATCGACGTCACCAGGTTGCTTCGAGGAACAGCAATCAAAGTTGTCACGATCCGATTGGACCCATTTGTTGAACACCACTTGTTAAAAATCAACCTGTTTGGTGATCCACTTTCATAAAACCACAAGAGAAAGATGGCAAATTCTTCTAACTTCATGTGAAGCGAAGAATTAAACAGATGCTGAAAATTCTGAAGATCTAAAACACCCACATCCACCAGTACAAGTCAGATATATACCTACCACCTTAGTTCTTCCATCAAACAGAAGGTAAAAAAAATAACAGGTGGAAAGTGATATTAACAGCTTCACTTTTTCCTAATGACTGGTTAGATTCATTGAATTTTGATCAAACTAAGTCAATAAAACGTAAATAATTCAATGAATCTATCCATCGATGGTACATTATGTGAAAAGACTAAAACTTCATTGATTATCACAGGAAATTTATCGTGCAAAAGCAAACCCTATTTATCTGTCGAGTCGGTAGCTTCTTCCCCTGAATGCGCCGCTGGAACTGCTGCTAGGTTGCACTGGCGAGTTCGACTGCACTCCCAACCTCCACCGAGCAACTAATCTGTGTCTATATTTCACTTGGTCAGGGTTTCCATTGGGACTTAAAGTGGGGAAAAGAAAATTTTCTTACCAACTACCCTAATCTTCAGTTGGAGAGTCATCTAATACATAGGAAGTAGTTTTGTAATAGAAATTTTTTTTTTTAAATTCGGTTAATTTTGCATATATGGGAGTCTTGGCAAAATATGAATATTCAGATTTTGCAGATATATACACGTAAAGAGAATTCTGGTGGGGTACATATGTAAGCATCATTTCCAATGTTTTATTTCAATAAGTTGATCTCCAAATGATTACCGACTTAATTTGCATGATGAAAAATTTAGCAGTTAAATGGCTGCTCAAAAGAATGATGTGAAAGGATACACCCAGAGGGGAGTCTTTAGTATGTTTCTTCCGCCAGAAAGTGGATGCAGCACTGTGAGGAAGTAGTAAAGATGCCCAGCAACGATTCCCAGAAGATCAGGCATAAGAGGCGAACCGAATATCACATCCAACGCAAGCATCGTCCAAGGTAGATAAAATGCCTACAAGACCATGATGGATAATTTCTTGTAATAAAAATATCTACAAGCTCAAACCATGTGCTGATGAGTGAAAAAAAAAATTTTGATGTAGAAAAAGATTGAAAAGGATACCTTCAGGCTGACAAGGCCATATATGTTTATTTGTGCATTTGGATACTCTCTACTCCAAACATAAAGAAGCATGAAAACCATAGATATTCCTAAGAAAGGAGACCAGAGTGGTGGTACAGCAGATAATGCCTGATATCAATGTAAATGAAGTTAAGTATATTGACCAACTTTTTCTCGTTAAGTAAACAAGCATCAAGATGAAACTTTTACAGAAACAAACACTGACCAGTAAAGTAATGGCACCAAATATCATCATCCACAAGAAGTCGGCAGTACGTTTTTCAAATGGACCCTTCTCCAACTGTACACCATATCTTGCTCTACATGACAGAAATATTCGGCATAAGCTAATATGCTCCATAACCTTATTTTGCTTCCAGTTTAATACTTTAAAAACTTACATCATAAGGAGGCGAATACCAAAGTTGATAGAGAATTTTCCGAGGAAAAAGAAGTTTGTAAACAGCCTCCAAATCTGCCAAGGTGGTTAATCAAAACAGGAATAAAGGACAAAGTTGAGTTATTTCAAACAATACTTAATTTAAAACCTCCAACAATTAAGTCTTATTATAAACCAATAAATTAGATTTGCAGGGCTTTCAACAGTCATTCAGTTTGAAGACAATATTCAGATAAAATGACTTTTGCTGACAGACAAATTCCAAAATTGCATGTCAAATATGCCAAAAGTAAACAAAACAAAGATTATAAGGCATACTCCCACATGGATCGACAGTTAAAGAAAAGCTCATAAAAGTAGTTGCTAAACTAAATACAACATTGCCGTCAATGTTGAGATTCTCTTGCCATGTAATAGCACACAGTTAAGAAATTATACAACTAACTGAAAGCTTGCAATTTTCTCTTTGGTCTGCGAGTATTTCAAACCCTAACTTACAATAAAATAAACTGCCCTTTGTTAATCTCAATTCTTGTGTATATTAAATTGAATAAAAGGACTCTTTTATGCCTAATGTCCTTAATGGAGTCCTAATAAGGTTAGGAATGACAAATAAGGAGATGAATTCTCAGTAAAGTGGAGACAGTTGGATCTGGAAAGATGCTGCACATAACTCAAAAGGGGCACTAAACCTTGGACGTAAACAGACTCAACAACACAAGCCAACCATTCAACTAGTCCTTTAGTGCAAATTCTAGGGAAACATGATCAAGATTTTACAAGATAAAATAAATTTAGTCAAATAACCAAGATTTTAGAAAATGAAAAGATAATTAAAAGAAAAGGATTATACCTTCATGAAGTAGGTTCATTTAAAATGAAGCACTAATAGTCAAGTACATCAGTCAGAAAGACCTAATTTTATGCAATGCTGACAGATAATTGCATGACTCAAGAAAATAAATGCCATATTATTGCACATTAGAGGCCTTTTATTCCAATCATGTGAAACAAGAAACCAGATATGGGAGGTACGACAAGCATATTTCGCTCGGGAACTAATTGCCTTTATTCTTTTGATGAGAATGTATGTGTTTATAGCATGACCTAGGAATATCTATGACCAATACATCAAGCAAACCGGACCAAATAAATAAAGTCAGCTGGTAACTGAGTACGCAGTAATCTTTTAGTAGATTTAGCCAAAAGAAACAAAGAAAGCTAAAACTGAAAATCACAAAAGCAGGGAAAGAGTACCTGAAAGTGTTTAAATACTAACTCAGGGATTAAAGCAATATGTAAAGGACTCAAGAGACCCAACTGGTATGCGGCAGTGGTCAACACACAAATTGTGCCATAGGCCTTGCTCACTGGTGGAAGCGACTTATAGTATCTGAAAGAATAAAAAAACAGTTAGAACTTAGACCTAAGCAGGCTAGCTGTCACTAGCGAAGAATGGTTAATATTGGCAATAAACTACACACACCGATAGCAAATACACAATTCAATAAATAAATGCCTGTTTGTGTATTATATGGCATATAATATATATAATCTATAGACAAGTTTGCAATCTCAGAGCCTAAACAGTATCACATAATGCCTGATGATCATGCCCATGACACGATATCCTCTCCAAGAAGACCTTGCATGCAGGAAGCACACTTATATGAGAGGACCTTAAAAATTACGAAGCACAGCTTATTTAACAACATGTGCAAGTAAATTGCCTACAAAAAACATAGAGTAGCATAGCATGCAGGGATTTTCTAGAGATAACTAGTTTGACCTCAACTCAGATAAATATGTAATCTAAATAATCATCTATATTTAGTATTTACCATCGTTTAAAGGTAGAAACTCAACATGGAAACTCTTCATGTTTATATTTTTGATCAATCTCCTTCTTACTCTCATTGCAGCAGAAAACAATACAATACAGCATCAATATCTAAAGCATTACAAGAAATATGCAAGTCAATGCCTCGACTACTCCGATAAGTCTATTAAATTAAAAAGATCTAAGTTCACCACTCTACCAATATGTAATTATCCGCACATAACACAATTTTCATATCATTTTCCCCGCAGTAACAAATGCAAATCATAGGAATACCTCTCAGGAGAAGCTACACAAAGTTCCCCCAAATTCGGAGGCCAACGTATCACAATGACCACTACTTTGTTACCTTCTGGCAAGCTCTAAATCGATTTTTCATCAATTTTACCGAAATTAAGATCAAATTACACCAAATTTTGGATCGTATGAACCTAATAAAGTCCGTCTTTTAGGAAGCAACCAAATCAAACCAAAAGAACAATAATTCGTAACCTAAACAAGCCAAAAATTAGAGAATTAAAAACCAAAATTTTAGTTCTAAGAAAGAATTTGAACTTACTCCGCGGGAGTCGACATCCCCAAACAGTTGCACTCGATTCGAATCCCCCCCCCCCCCCCTCTCTCTCTCTCTCTCTCTCTCTCTCTCTCTCTCTCTCTCTCAAAGCTATACCTAGAGCGGGGTAGCGGAGAACCGTCTCCAGAGCTCCAGATTTATTTATTTAATTAACAAATAATAAGCGAGTAGGAGATTCGTGGCGATCGACCATCGGACGGTTGAGATCTGATGTACGAGCAGGTATACGTGTGACGTGGCAAGTAGTTAATAGCCGTTAGATCATTTGATCCGACGGTACATGTATGTCGTTGAATAGTCAGACCAAGCTGATTGGCTTGATTCGAATTTGGAGGCTCGATGCGTCGCCTTTGCTCTGCGGTCTACTATTCAAACCCGAATGCGAGGATTTTCCCTTTTTAAAAAAAAAAAAAAAAAAATAGAACTAGTTAAGTATCCGAATGACATTGTAGATATAAAATATTTTAATAAATAATTTTTTTATTAAATTATATAACTAATTACTCAGATTATTAGTTAAAGTAACAAATAAAATTAATTTAATTAAAAATAGTTTAAATTAGTATATGTGTGAATAAGTTTTTTTTTTTAAGAGGAAGATAATACGTTACCGTTTCCTTCATTAAGTAGTGAATTTAGCAACTGCGCAAAGCAACAGAACTTCCACATAGAAAAAAACTAAACACAATAAGACTCCCACATGTTCCCGAGCAATCGTAAATCAACCAACACTGTAAATAAGTTTTTATAAGAGCAACTAATTAATAATAATATATGCATAAATAAATAGTTAATAATATGAGTATTAAAAGATAATATAATATTTATTAATGATATTTGATTAAGAAATTTTATCACAATATTTGTATAAAGAAAAATGTTGTACAACTCATTATTAATTAGATAATTTTATGAAATTCTAAATATAAAAAATAAGAAATATATATTTAAAAAAGTATAAATAAAGTTGGCTAAAATACATAAAAAAATAAAAAGTGTAAGAGAAATGTAAGCATTAGTAGAAATTAAAATTATTTTTCTACTAGTAATTAAAATTATTTAATAAAGTCATGCATAAAAAAGAATTAGAGAAAAAAGTTATTCAATGAATGCATGGAATAATAATGAAAAAATTATTTCGGGCACCAGATCTATAAAAATATCTTATATACTGTATTTTTAAACTCTATTATGAAAAATTCAAACTCAGCATTTTTTTTATACATTGTCTCTTATATAATGTAAATTGTATTTATCGGATTAATTTTAATTTTACTATATTTATCATAAAAAAAGGGAAAACTTCAAAAACTCCCCTTGTGGTTTCAATTTTTTTCACTTTAATACCATGTGGTTTAAAATGTATCAAGTTAGTATCATGTGGTTTCTCACTTTATCACTTTAGTACCCTGTGGTTTAAAATATTTCAAGTTAGTATCCTGTAGTTTTGCACTTTATCACTTTAGTACCCTGTGGTTTTAATTTTGTATCAAGTTAGTACCCTGTGGTTTTTTAATCCACAGGGTACTAAAGTGATAAAGTGTGAAACCACAGGGTACTAAAGTAATAAAGTGCAAAACCATAAGGTACTAACTTGATACACTTTAAACCACATAGTACTAAAATGAAAAAGTGTGAAACTACATGGGGTTTTTGAAGTTTTTCCTAAAAAAAATAATGGTGTAGGCATTATATTTTTTTTTTTTTGAGAGATAGGCATTATATTATTCGTATTGGAGAATGGAGGGCGGAAAGAAAAATTAAGAAGAGAGGGATACGCGTAGGGGGGTATCTTCTACGGGCCACAAGGTGGCTTGGCTCTGGTCGGATTACAATCCGAGCCGGGTCGGGCCCGGCCATCTTTTATTAGACTGCGGCCCAGCATTGCCTACAGCCCGAACCGGGCCGGGTCGTGTCATGCCACAGGCGGGGCTGCAGGCCGGCCGGGAATGGGCTAGCACGGCCTGCAGCCATTCCGGCCGAGCCGGGGCCGACCCGTTTAACACCCCTACGGCCTACATATGTGGCTAACAACTCTTGTTTCGTAGGAATAATTGTCTATATACTCTTAAAACTTTAGAAATATTTTATTTATTTATTTTTTTTTCTTTCTAATCTATCTCTTATATGTTTCTCTATTATTTCAGAATATCCCTACAGTTATCACATATTAAGTTAACTTGGGTTAAATATAAGTTAAATATCTATTAGGATTTTAAAAATATCAAAATGTTTATTTACAAATAAAAAATATTGGTGATGGTGGAAGGACGTATTTGAAAAGACCAAAAATCAAAACACTTTTTGTGCCCCTAACTTAAGGACAAATAAATAAGAAAATTCGGTGATGATGAAAAGACATATTTGAAAGGATAAAATAATAATTTTATAAAAATAATAGCTATTGCTAATAGTTCATTATCAGAATTTAACTCTAAAAATATATTTAAAATATATTAAAATATAAAAAAATATTTTTAATATAAATCTGGTAAGAAAAATAAATCAGAAAGTCTTCCAGAGGTACATAAGCAACTACCCTTTTTTTATTATTTATTTAATCTTTCAAATGCACTGGGTATATCTGTACGGCGCTCTTTCTGGTTTTTTTCCGAACGCGCGGGCGCGCGCACGCAAACAAAACGACGACTTGCTTTGCTAGTCGTCGCCTTTGTCCAATGGAAACAGCAGTAAGTCGCCGCACGCACTTCCTCTCTTTTCCTTCTTCGTCCTCTTCCTCTTCCTCTCACTCTCTCTCGCGCGCACGCCAAACAACGCATTCGATCTATCTCGAAACCCTAGTTTCCGAAGATCATGAAGAAGAACCCGAAGCAGCTCACCCTCGCCGTTCCCGATCAAGCGATCCCCCTCGGCGATTTCCTGTGAGCTCCCATTTTCAATCTCCTTGATTAATCACCTCTTCTTCTTTGGTTTTTGATCTTCGTTATTAGTTTTAACTAACGGAAATGTGTTGGGTTTTTTGTTCTTTTCTTAATCCCTTTTGGATCCTCAGAACAGAGAGTGGGACATTCCTGGATGGGAATATGCGAGTGAATAAGAATGGATTGCAATTAATTTCGCAAGAGAATGTAACTCGGGTAGGTTATAATTTATATTTTCTGCTTTTTTATTATTATTACTTTCACAGCAGTTTTCGTTTGTTATGGTACTTTCATTTTCGATCACGTGTAAATTTTTCTGATTTTGAGCTGATTTTACTTGAGTCTTTTCATACTTATCTCAACTGTGACAAGTTAGTCACTAAATTAGAGTGTGTGTTTGGATTTGTAGTTGATTAAATTTATCATACCAACTGTATATATACTTTGAACAAGTTTTTTGTTCATTGATTTACTTGCTATATTCTGCAATCAACTAGGTTCCTTTAGAGCTGACAATGAGCCGAACATGAGCGAGTTAGGGCCGGCTCGAGTTCTCTCGTTTGTTAAATGAGCCGGACGCAAGCTAGCTCGCAAACAGTAAGTTAAATTGTCAGACCTACTACTAGGTGAAAAGTTGAAAGAAAATTAAAAAATTAGAATCTTAATCTAATAATTAAAATTCACAAAATATAGGCTTCTTTAAATTTATGTTGGCCTAAAATCCAAATAGTAAAAATTTATAATATATATATATATATATATATATATATATATATATATATATATATATATTCAAGCTGCGAACCGAACACGAGCTAGTGTTCGGCTAGTTAAGATTTCGAGCTGAAAAATTCAGTTCATATTTAGCTCGTTTATTAAATGAGCGATCGATCTCAAACTCCTTTCGAGTTGAACATGAGTTGACTTGTGAACAGCTAGCTGGATTGCCAACCCTAGTTCCTTTAGTTCTTTGCATTTCCTCATATTCTAAATTTGGCGACGCTTGTGTTTTCTCTTGCCATATGGAAGTGTAGCCGATGGATGTTAAAGGATTGGACTTGCAGTTCTGTTTGGAAGACCTTGAGACTGTCAAAATCATCGGACACGGAAGTGGAGCAGCTGTTAAACTTGCTCGTCGCAAAGATACCGGAGCATTATTCGCTGTAAAGGTAAACTGCATTATCAACTACTCTAAATAGTACTTCATATTTTCAGAAGAAATATTTTGTTCTTCAGTAAATACAATATATGTTTCTTGCAGGGGATCCATCTGAATTTTGACGAGAAAGTTCGTAAACAAATAGTGCAGGAGCTGAGAATAAATCAAACAGCGAAGTGCCCTTACATCGTGTCTTGGTACCAATCCTTTTACCACGACGGTATTATCTCTCTTGTTTTAGAGTACATGGATCGCGGATCTCTTTCATGTATACTTAAACAACTCCGCAAAATAAATGAGCCAGAATTGTCTATTATTTGCAAGCAGGTAAGTGCTCCCATAATACCTGAATATGATAGATACTTCACATACTGCAGCTAAACATAACCTCTTTTTCTTTTTGGTCTAATGCAGGTGTTGAGAGGACTCGTCTATCTCCACAACGAAAGGCGCATAATTCATAGGGATATAAAACCATCCAATCTGTTGGTTAATAAGAGAGGCGAAGTGAAGATAGCGGACTTTGGTGTGAGCGCAATGCTTGCGAGATCTAAAGAAGAGCGAATTACTGTCACAGGAACGTGCAATTACATGTCGGTATGATGTCCTGCCATTTGATTGAAAAAGATTGTTCGCTTTTCTTTTCTTGCAAAATAGTTTCTGACGACTGTTGTTCATCATGCCAGCCTGAGCGCATCAGTAATGCAAAATACGGTTATAAAAGTGATATATGGAGTCTAGGCTTGGTTATACTTGAGTGCGCCATTGGCCGCTTTCCCTATGTACCTTCCGAGGAAGAAGGTTGGTCTAACATCTACGAACTGCTTGAAACTATCGTCAATCAACCGCCGCCTTCTGCAACTGATGAATTCTCGCCCGAATTCCGCTCATTTATATCATCCTGGTATGTGAAAAGTTCTAAAAGAAGCAAATCATATCATTTCCTTTTACTTCAGGTGCATATGTGCATTGCAGAAAGTGAAATAGCCATCGGTAGTTACTTAAAATAGTAAGTTTATTCATGTTTTTGCAGCCTACAAAAGGATCCAAAGAGAAGAATGTCATCTTTGCAACTTCTGGTTAGCGTCACTTCTCTAAAACAGAAGTGTTTTCTGCCAAATTTTACGAGGCTAGTTATGATTTATCTTTTTCTCTCATTTCCAGGGCCATCCGTTCATCGAAAAGTACAATGAAGAAAGCATCGATCTTCAAAGTCTTGTCAGCGACCTACAATCTCCGGTAATCACAGCTTGCCTTTTATTCTTTCATCACCATCGTTTTCTCTCTATCTCTCTCTCTCTCGACACTGACGTGGAAACGTATATGATGCTTTTGCAGAATAATACAGGGGACCGTAAATGTAACATAGCCTTTCGAGCTTCTGGTGAGTTCCAACTCCATGGTTTACGCAAATTTTATGTGGTCGTAATTCGTGAAATTATACGCTGAAGCCCTTATCCTGGTTTATACTTTCCAGATATAACTATTCATCAGATAGCATAGCAGCAAATGAGCCATACTCATTCGCATTTTCACTCCGGTGATCATTACCTGCCTATCGAAGTTTACGTGGCCAATATTTTGTAGCAGTTCATACTTGTATGCTAGAGAAACATCGATGAAGCAAGAAAGAAGGAAAGAAAAGTAGGAGAAAAGGAAGAGGAAAGTAAGTAAAGAAATATGAAGAACAATGCAGGGATTGAGAAAAAAAGTAGTAGGATACATAAGAATTTGGAATTAACTGCCTAAAATAGTAAAGCGGAAATGACAAATGTTGTGTATCTTGAGAATTTCTTTATCATTATTATTTTTAATGGGCTGAGCCCATATGTTCATATGTTATGTTGGACTCTGAAATGCTAGCAACAATTCAAAAAATATCTATCAACTGCTCTAGTTAGTGGCGATAAGTTTTATTTTTATTTTTTTAATTTCATCTCACAAGATAAATTAGCTATTTCGTTAAAATTTAGCAATTTTGTTCGCTAATGACTTAACCTGGTAATTCCACTATTTCAAAAGTATTTTTATTTTTCTAAAAACCAATCATAACATATGAACAAAAAAAAAATCAACTTTTTTTTTAAAATGGAATTCTCTGTGGAAACTCAAAATTCATTGGCTCCTAAGCAGTGGGCCCAAATGGAAAAGTGGGACCCACCCGAAACTCTGATTCCCGTGCGTGCGCGTGTGTAGATAAGGTTTTTCTTTTTCTTTTTTTTTTTTTTTTCTTTTTTTCCTGTTTTTGGGGACATGTCAAATCATAGTTTACTCTGGAACGTTCAGATTACCAATCCAAGAAAAGCAAAGATTAAGACCTCCGCAGCATCTCGCACCGTTAATTCCCCCCATCTTATCCTCTTCCCCTGCTCTATTCTTTCTCTAGAGAAAGAATTGTTGCATGGACCCTGGCCTATATACACCAGAGGGTCATCAAAACTCAAATTCAACAGTGTCTTAAAATCCAAATATAAATAGCGCAATCTATAACTTCCAAATAGTTTATAGTTTACATCTGAAAAGTCATATTTTTTTGGACTTGGACCTCAATTACTAGTAACAGTTACATTCAACAGTTTTCGTTAATTATCTTTTGGAATCTTTAGGTTCAAATTTGCAAAATCATAATTTATGTTAATTCAGAAGGTTCTATATTGAATTCCTCCATTAGATTTCAATAGGTGCGATCGCCACCTTGTTCCTTATCTGTCAATTTTATATGCTTTTTATATTCACTATCCATGTAAATAGATGTGTTATTTTGAAATCCATTTCAATCAGATTAATAGTTTAATAGAGTACTGCTAAAAGTTCTCTATATTGTCACCGTTATATGTTGCTGCTATAAGCAATATTATTGAGGATTTTAATTGACGCATGCGCATACTCTGAAATTGTTATATAAATTTGCTGACATATTAATTTTGTACTGAGACAATAGTTGAGCAGCGTAAAGTTTTTCCTTTTGGAGTATAGTCTATAGACCATGGTCTATGCAACACTCATGCGACCCACCCTTCGGCCTGACCATCTTAGGGGGGGTGGGGCCCACATAGGGGAATTGAAGAAGTGGGCAAGGATCAAACTCAACATTCCCAACACTTATCATGAAGGGATTAGCCCACATAATTTACTACATGTGGTGTCACCATCCTAAATTTTTTCTTTTTTAAAAAAAAAAAAAAAACTTTTTTCCTTTTCTTCTTCTAAAAACCTTTTGGAGTTAAGAAAAAGGTGTCAACATTTAACCCCCCCAAAAAAAAAAGAGTTTGGGATGGAATTGCGTTTTAGTTTTGACAAGGCCATGTGTTCTTTTGTTACAGTTCGCTCTAAATTTTAGGATTGGGTTGATGATGCTTCCCATGTAGATAAAGTGATCAAATAATTTGTGGATCATCCTAAATCTCGTTGCGAACCCACCTAATTAAATTCGATCCAGCAATAATTTATTTTGCGAAAGCAACAATGTATAGCACTATTTGTTGAATATGGAAGTATAATAAAAGCACAATAAATTTATATTTTTTAAAAAATAATTATTATTTTGTATTAATTATGAATAGTAGAGCATAAGGCTTTTTTATTTTTTTGAGAGAGATAGGTAACACGCTACCATTTCGTTTATTTTATTTAAAATAAATTTAGTTGAAAATGTGAATCAAGAACTTGAAACCTTAGGTATCAACCATCAAACCCTTTACCACTTGTTTTAAGGACGGTCGGCATAAAGATTTTTTTTTAGCTTTAAGTTTTATTAGGGTTCTCGCGGTATTTAACTTTCTCCCATGTTATGTAGATTATAAAAATATGAAAATATTATTTTGTGGTTATTTGAGTTTTATTAGTTTTCTAGTGTTATTTAACTAAAGAATATATATATTTATAGAGTCCGATTACTATACTATCAATAGCACCAAGTAGTGGTGCTATCAAAATTTTTGCCATTAAATCTACTCTGTTTATCATTTTCATCCGTTAGAGTATACTATTCAACCAACCATTTACTCAATTCTAGAAGACCACTATCATCCTAACAGCACGTCCCTTCATCCACGGGCCGAAAATCTATTAACACCAATGACTTAATGCTATTAATAGTATTCTAGCTTAGTTCTATATATATATATAGAGAGAGAGAGTAAGGTTACTGTGCTTTTTTGCCTCTAAGTTCTTAATTATTCGTCAAAATTAATGAATGGCTAATTTTTTTTCTTACTATCCCTCTCAATCTCTCTTCTTTTTTAATTTCTTTCCAATTTTTCTTCTCTCCCACATTTCTCACCATAATCACCTTTATTTATTTACTGATAAGGTCCTTCTATGGTTCTACAATTCATGATTGGTAATTATTCGAGCTCTCTAATTTAGTTAATTAAAGATCATAGGATCTTAATGTTAAAACCATTTACACACCAAATTCATGTTGAAACCATCAAGCAAGGATCCGAGAGAAAGAAAATATAATCTATCATTATCCAAATTTGAGACGATGATATTAACAAAATCGAATTTGACCACTATTTATTATATTTGTTCACTATTTATAATTTAATTTGATAGAATTTATTGCATCTGATCTGATCCATAATTAAAATAACTTTTTAGTATCATAAACATCCATCAAAACAAGGCCACACAAAGGACTCGCCCCTTGATTCTTTCATCCCTTCTCATAATAAATAGAAATAAATCAACAACAATATATTATATATTAGATATTAGACTAGGAAAAGGGTATTAATTGGAGGGAAAGGTATGTGAGTCGGATTCGGATGAGAGCAAAAAAATGGGTCTTATCCCATCTCCGTTCACACTCCTTTCATAGTACCCTTGGTGGAGCCGGGTCATAACACTCAATCAATTCCCTCCCATAACTATAATAATAATAATAATAATAATATTCATAATATTATGACAGGCGATAATACCGGATCTTAAATCGATAACAGACATGTAAATAAAGTGTACTATAACTAAATTCTAATTAAACCAAACACTTACTCCCCTTAAAATCTCCTTAATTTGTTTCGCATCACCATGCGCTCCTCCATCGGTACTTGCACAAATTTGCAAACATTTTAAAAAATTAACTTTAGAAATTAGATCTAATGCAGAGCTAACGTTGCAGTTTATGCAAAAATGCCATTTAAGAAAGAGTTATGATTTTATGTTTCCTTTCAAAATAAGAAGAAAGCTATAAAAGAAATAGGAAAAAAAAAAAAAAAAAAAAACTCTTATCTATAGGCCAAGCTCATCCACATGGTGCCCATATAATAGTTTGCCACGTGTGAGTCATATTCTTAGGAAAAGGTACACTACTTGATAGCAGCAGAAGCAAAAAGTATCAATCTACCATGCATTTCCATGCCCACCGTATTCCTGGGTCCATGATCAAAGTTATTAGGAACCCAACTGCCCACGGAAATGTTCCCCTTAGCATCTACTTTGAAACCTTATCCTATCCCTCTCATGCATATATAAATACACACATACCTCCCATTCCAAAAGCTAGTTGAGTTGTGATTAAGAAGAGGAGGGAGGGGCCTTTCCATTTCCTCCTAGCCAAAAAATTTGCACTAAGGGGGCCTTCATAATCTATATTGAGGTCCCAAATTGAAGGGGGATCGGAAAAAAAAGAAAGAGAAAAAATGGGCGAAGGTCTCAACCAACTGTTCTATGGGGTCTTCTCATTGCCTCGAATCGAAGACGCCGACGAGTGCTTGGAGGAATCATCCTTTTATGGCGGCTCGGACGAATCGGTCTCCTCGTCGACGTCGGATCTCACCGACGATGCAACTTCGCCGGCGCCCAAATTGAACACGTCACAAATTGATGAGAATGGGCCCCTTTATGAACTATCCTCTCTCATGGAAGATCTCCCTATCAGGTGTTTAGTTTATTTTTGATTTTTCATTACATGTTGTCATGCAGAAAAAAAAAGATGTCGACAAATATATATTAGATTGGCGAATTACGCATAATTAATCTCCTGTAGTTTAACTAATTGTTGGATCTTTGCAGGAAAGGGTTATCCAAGTACTATAAAGGGAAGTCTCAATCCTTTTCGTGTTTATCCAATGTGAGATGCATAGAAGATCTCGCGAAAAAAGAGAACCCTTACAGGAAGAGGATGAAGACATGCAAGAGTTATGCAGGAGGATTAGATGCGCAAAAAAAGCCGAGTTTCGCGCCCGGGCCTCATAGCAGGACCATATCCAAGAAACCCTCTAGGGTTTCATGTGCTTCTGTGCTTTCAAAAAGAAGCAGCAGCAATGGGCTTTTGTACAGCAGCAGAACACATGCCATCTCAGTTCATAAGCACTTGTGATGTGTAGCAGCTCTAGCTTGGTTTCTTGATGAATCTTTTATCCTCTTGGGGAGAAATATGAGGCAGCACAAATTTGTCATGTAATTATTTATGAGAGGATTATTAATATAATGCACCCCACTAAAGATTCATTTTGCTCCTAGGTTTATATTCATTTTCTTTTTCTACTTAGCAAAACGAAGTAGGAGAATTACCATCTTAAGTTTCTAATCAACAAGTTGCTTTACAATCATAGTGGCTGTGCATACTAAATTATACAATCATAGTTCCTTTTTTGCCTTTCTCGACTCTGTACCTCTTCTTCTCAAATAGGGTATACCCCTGTTTAATCAAAAAAAAAAAACCAAGAACACCCTGTAATAAGTGAATGCAAAGGGCCCTTTCGATGATTGAAATTTACAATCTAATTCTCAGATTTACATTTTGGATCCATAATCCAAAAAGAAAAAGAAAAGGCCTTACTTTGAAGAGAAAGGAATAATACACAGCCAAATACGAGGCAGTATCCTCTGACAATACCAACAACAATATATGAAACAGAGGGGTAAGTAGCATAAGCAAGCTCAGATCCATGTCGTAAAGCTTCGGTATGCAGCCTCGCAAATGCCTCTGGTTGTTCTTGGTGCCTCTGATTGTATTATCAGCAGCTTTAGCCTCGACTGCAACACTTCCTACTGCCAAGTCCTTGAATATCGAGCAACCCAACATCATTCCCCTTGTTGGATAGCCACAACCTATTTATAGTTTGAAAAGAAGGTAAGCTTTGTCATTTTAAAAGCAATACGAGCAAATGATCAAATTCCTCTGGAAGTGTTGAAAGACAAATGCCGATCGTAGGCCAGATTAGCTAAAAAATGACACCGTCAAGAAGCTTTGGCTTGGCAGAACTTCTGCGGAAGCTTGTTAAGTTCTTCAGGAAAGCACTGCTCCTCAGCTTCCTGCTTTTAGAAATTCAAATTGGAGCTTTTGCTTCGGAGTTCAAAGCTTTGCTTAGCCTCCTACTGTAGCAAAAACTCCATATTGTTTGTTTGCTAAAACTTTAACCAGTGCTTTTTGGAGTAGAAAAACTATTTCGGAAGCTGATGTAGACCAAGCATTTGAATCACAATATGTGTAAATGCCAGACTAATTGCAATGTGAAATAGCACACATCAATTTTGCATAGATTCTGGCAATGCATTAGGGTCACAGTTTTGCAACTAATTAGGTCAATCTCCTTGACCATTTGGCTCGAAGGCCTTGCAATTTGCATAATGACAACTAAATGCAAAGAAAGCGTCACTCTTATACACAGAAAAATCTGATACAAATGGAATATAAATAACAACAAGCCCAAATACTGAAAATGGTATTCATCACCTCTTTTTCCGTAATTCCAAGGTGATCCAACAGCAACTTTGCACCACTGCCCTTGGAAATACCGGGAGGAACAATTTCAAGCATATCTGGCATTTCCTGGACAATACAAGCTCGTCCCTTTAATGCCTCTGACCAGTAGGGATGCAGAACAGAGAACACCCCATCAGCAGTATAAAGAAAAATTAGCTTCTGCAGAAGTAAAGATGGTCATTAGTATATTCATGTATTTATCTCAACATCATAATCCCAAACATCATATGTATATAGACGTCAAAAAAAAAAATATTGAAGTTGGCCACTCTTTTATTGCTTTTGTTCCATTAATTCCTACACAAAGATCCACTACAATAAATGCTGTGCAGCCAGCAAATCTTGATTGCTACATTCATGCGTCTTATTTTCATGTACATGAAATTAATATGTGCAATTGGATGGCGTCACTTTATCCAGCTGTCTGGGACTTCCCCTTGCAGTTTGCATATGAGTGAGCTGGCTCAATTAAGTGGCTTAACTGGCATGAGCAGTCTCTCCTAAGTTTTAGTTTGTGAATAATGAAGAATAGTTTAATCTTCTACCTTCATTCAATATGTTAAGGATTGGGTATGATCTGCTACTTCCCTTGTTATCTTATGTTTGCATATGTAGTTTTTTTGCAGATTCTAATTGATACTTTTCCCTCAAGGCATACCATCATTCACTAGAGATTCATTAAACTTGTACCAGGTATAATAAATGATTCACCTGTATACTAGAATATGCCAAAATGTGCTCAACCGAAGGCATGATCTCTGCCTGCATGGAAAAATATCATTAGTTCACGCGATATTTTACTTAAAAATATGTGTCTAAAAAGATTTTCACATCACATCATAGTTGGTACCTTTGGTTCGTGATGTATAGTATGTAGTGATTCAATTAAAGGATGTTCGAACAAGGCTAAACAATGTTCCCCACAGAACGCTACTAAAGGAACCTCATGCTCCAAAGAGTACAAACATGCCTGCATTCCAAATTCCAAATGTAAAAAATAACATTACAGTTTGATCATCTTCATAGCACTTATGCATCTTATTCCATGTGCGGGTGGGCGGAGGCGGAGGCGGGAGGCGTGCAAACATGCAGGCACGCGAATGCATGCGCACACACGTGTATGTGTGAGTTCCAGTAGCATAAAATTTGAAAATCATTGTCAAATGGAAAATTGAAAATTTACCTTTCTACAAACATCTTGATCTAATTCTGCTTTGAATATCTCTTGGCCTTCTCTTCCATAAACAAGTGATCCCTGAATAACGCAGATTTGTTCAACAGAAATAATAATAATAATACAACAGCAAATTTTCAAGCAAAAAAGAAAACTGTGACAAGCTAAATTAGCTGCAGAAAAAGAAAACAGAACCTGTAGAAAGACACCTGGAGATGATTCAGATACAACACCAACTTTTTCTGCAAAACCAACTATCTCTAAAGCTCTTATAATGCCTGATCGAGTCTGCAAGTCGATGCTTGAAGAGATGAGAAGGCAAAACACATCCATTTGAATTTTGACTAATTAGCAAGAGTCAAAGGACAAAAATTTTAATTTCTTTCAGGTTTATATGGATAAAAAGTCAAGGCCCAAACAATGGAGGATAAAGAAGGGTGTTTTAACTCACCTTTCCAGTAACAATGACCATTTTTACTCCCCTAGAAGCTGCTTCTATCAGATCTTCAACTGTTCTTGTAGTGATCTCATTTTTACTGTTCAGAATACCTTATTGGCATGAAACCATTACATTTTACCTCAAAATTACACTAGAAAACAAAGTGGGAGAAGCAAGTTGAGCTCACCATCCAAATCACAAAAGATATAGCTGAGTTTTGATTTGTGACATTCAATAGAGCTTTCTTTCCTTGCCATTTTGGTTATGTCTGCCAAGAAGTTCAAAATTCCATGCTAATTTATATATTATTTTACCTTATGAGTGTGCTGAAAAAAAAAAAGGACGCAAACTAGACAATGAGAGGGTAACAGTGAAATCTGTGGTTATAAAGTTTGCATTATCAACATCTTACCTGCAAAATTTTCTGCTGAAGGGCTTTCATCAGCAACAGCATCCTGTGCACTATTAATTAGACCCTTTCCTTTCCACCCAAGACTCCTCAAAATGTTTTCTTCTGCCGTTCTCATTTCAGATTCAGCCTCACCACCAATCTCATGATCGAAGCCCAGAAGATGCAATAGGCCATGGGCCTGATTAAACA
This sequence comes from Ananas comosus, assembly GCF_001540865.1. Taxonomy (NCBI): domain Eukaryota; kingdom Viridiplantae; phylum Streptophyta; class Magnoliopsida; order Poales; family Bromeliaceae; genus Ananas; species Ananas comosus. The sequence goes on along the minus strand of NC_033630.1, from coordinate 1,719,181 downwards.
TGCACAAACAACATGTAAAAACCCTTTTTTCCCCCTTTTTTTGAGAAAGGGAACTAGGACCCCTACTCAGTTCCCGCAATAGGTACTCAAACCCACAAAGAAAGAAAAATGAGAGAGCAAAAAGTTGCATAACATTCAGTAAAAGCTAGTGTAGGGGCAAAAGACAGAGAGTAGCGCAAATGACAATACATGAAGAGAAATGAGAAAACAAAATTTTGTTATTATACAGTATATGTTTTGAAAAAAGTGGGAAACAATTAAACAAAAAGAGAGCTGATCAAGGAACCAACCATGAGAATTCTTATCTCATCAAGAAGTTCATGGCCTCTCTCCTCTGCTTGATGTGTAGCAGTTTCAACAGAGATCACTATATCGCCTAATAATAGCTGCAGAACAAAGTTACAAAAGAAGCGAACAAAAAAGTGGACATATTATGCAAATAAAATATCAAAATATTATGCTATCTCAAAACATCAAAGATATGCCTTACAGTCGGCATGTTAAGTTCAGGGACGTGTTGTGACATAGAAAGGACATCGGTAGCTCGGTCCTCGTCCCTCCATTCTTTGTTTAGTTTTCGGATAAATTTGTCATTACAAAGAAGCAATGACAACTCAACTTTCTCATACTTATCAACATCATCTATACATTTGTCTCTAAATTTATATTCGGAGTCTTTTATATCATCAAATGCAACTTTTATTGCCCTGGCAACATCCATTTGCAGCGTCTCTGCAATACTCTGCATAAATTTCACCAAAAATACATGTAAATTTGATGTTCATCGAGACAATAATCTAGTATGTGAAGCATAAGTTCGGGTAAGAGCATCAGACAAACTTCTTCTTGAAATGCCAATATGTTGCATGATATGCTTATCATATATATATAAGGAAAAAGAAAACTTGTATATACAGGGGGATAAAAAAAAAGACTACTTGTATTAATATCATCTAGTTTTGGATAAAATTGAACTTACTACAATCAGAAACAGAAGTCTACGTAATTATTCTGTAAATATTTCAAATGAAACTATTTGTTTTCACATAGACTTTTAAAATTTTTGGATAAAATTGAACTTACTACAATCAGAAACAGAAGTCTAGTTTTGGATAAAATTGAACTTACTACAATCAGAAACAGAAGTCTACGTAATTATTCTGTAAATATTTCAAATGAAACTATTTGTTTTCACATAGACTTTTAAAATTTTTAGAAATTTTTATGCCATTGCACATAAAATGTGCTTAAACTCCTTTGAAAGCTGCAGAATTCAAAGAACAGAAAAGAAGAAATCCAACAGGATCAAGGGAGTGTGGAAGGAAATTGTGCGGAAATTGTAAACTATGTTAAATTAATCAATAATTCCACCAAATTTCACTATTTTAACTACATTTCAGCTCCGGCGAGTGTGGATTTCACTGGTAATTAACAAGTAATAGCTCATGGCAATGTTGAATTTAAGTATTTAACATAATTCACTACTATTACTCCATTTTAAATCAAAATGGTCGATAGTTGAAGGGGATTTCCATATATTTTGTTTTTATCCCCAAAAGAGAAATAAAAATTTACCAAAAGCTGCGGATCCTCTGGGAGCTCTTCTTCGATGCAGATCTCAACGTCGAGCTCCAAAGGCTTCTCCTTAGTTCTTCGCGGCCTGACCCGTGGGCTCCGCCTCACCTTCCGATACCACCTCCTACTAGCGCCCACAAAGAGCACCCCCAACGCCCCCGTAAAGCACGAATCTCGAGGCGACGGGAGGTAACCCCCTTCACTGATGCGGCTCGGGAGAAGAAGCGGAGAGCGCGGGCGAGGAGCCCCGCCATGGGCGACGGAGGAAGGAGAAGACGAGCGGTTAGGGTTTCGGCCAAAGAGTGGCGGGAAAAATCGAGAAGGCAAAAAGCGACGACGAACAAGAGAGATCCGACGACGATGCAGAGCAAATTCGGTCGTACAAATTTTCGTACAACCCAATTGCCAACTGGCACGTGTCACCACCGTAACACGTGGACCTCAGTCCTTCCGGAAATGTTTTGGGCCGTGCCAGGCCCGGCCAACATGCTTTCCGATCCAACCCATTTTAATTTGATTGGGCCCAAATGCTCTAAAATCCTAATTTATTATAAATTGATCTTTTTATTTTTTTTAATCAAATATTTAATATTTCGAACCAAACCATCGAAAGGTTAATATAGTGAAATGGCCTCGCACATAATATCTCCTTTTACAATTTCGGGGGTCTCAATACGAAATTGGTCTCTGTACGTATCAAAATTATTATTTTCATGTAATAACGTATGAAATTTATCTAAAACTATGAATCATTTTGAAATAGTTATCCCACCTTTTGAAATTTAAATTTGACTATCAAATCTTTTAATTTATCTGATTTCAGCCGGTGAATAGCAAATTGACTTCAAACTTGACTTAAACTTTACAGGCTAAGTATAGTTGTCGTACTCAAATTAAATAAATTAAAAAATTAGTTAGTAAAATTAAAATTTTAGAAAATAGGATAACTGTTTTCAAATGGTCTATAATTCAGGCTGATAATTTTTAACTGATTAATCCGGAGCGTCCATCATCGATGATTTTGTAACGAATAAAAACAATACACGTAGCCCTGAAAACCTGCTGCTGCTGCCTATTTTGTTTATATATATATAGCTTTTGGCTTCATTTACTAAACTTTCAACGTGTACAGCGTAGCAGTTACAAGATAAGGTGCTATATAACGACGTAGTACGTGTTCGTTCTTATCCTATTAGCATGCTCTGTTTGCAACACACACTAGATTCTGAGTATCATATTAAGCAAAGTGCCTGTATATAATAAGAGCACTACCATATTAATCAAACATAAGAGTGAGATAAGGTTTAGAGGGTGGAAGCAATGGAGAGTGGAAGGAGAGGGGGGAAGGGGCACTCGAAAGCCGAGAACGGCGGCCGGAAGGATCGGCGGTCGGCCACCGGGATGAGCGGCGAGCCGAAGAAAGGCGGGCACGGCGGGAAGTTCACGTGGGCCGGCGACGGGCGATTTACGGAGGAAGAGTACATGGAGAAGGGTGCAGTAGATGCGAAGGATCCGAACTTTGAAGAGGAGGAGCGAGGAGAAGAAGCAGAAGAGGAGAATGGTGGTGACAAGGGTCAGTAGTATTAACTAGCACTTTATTTAGTAAAGTGCTTTTAGTTCACTGTGGGTGATTAAGAGTGTAATAAATAATCAGAGAGATTTGTATATAATTAAGTTGAGAATGTTCTCTCACTCCTTCAAATGGTGATGCTAGGGTATTTCAATTTTCATCTAATTTTATGCAATGGATATGAGATTCCCTTGTTTTCTCCTTTTGTTTGTTACCTTATTGGTGCTTTTAGGTTTATAGTCCTTGAATATAGATAATATAGGGTTAAAATGATGATGGTATATGATAATAGGTGGAATAATATTTAATTTACAGACTATTAATTGTCAACAGATAAATTTAAAGATTAAAAACTTAGAAGCACTAATGAATTTGCGCTTTTAGGTGTATTCTAAGAAATAATAATTATCTCTGCCTAGACTTCCACCATTTATAAATAGCCTTATGATTGTGGTTCAAATTTTTGTCTAAAAACAAAACGCGAGTCGCGAGTGGTTTGATGGTTGGTATATGAGATCTCAAATTCAAAACTTAGTTGTTTTATATTTTCAACTAAGTTTATTTTAAAATAAAATAAACGAAGCGAATAGTATACTACTTTTTTCTTTCAAAAAAATATTGTCTAGCGAGATTGTCACATGACCTGAAAATATTTTTAAAAGTTTTTATATAACAAATCAAAACTTAAATTATTTGAGTTTCCGCTGTGTATGGTAGAAGAATTGCATTATATTATTTTTGTGTTTGTACCAAACAATATATTTTGTGTATCACAATAAATTAATTATGATATATTTTAAATAATCACACGGATCAATTTTGGGCCCTTATTTATTCCAGCTTAGTTAACTTGAATTATGCACTGATAAATTAAAGATCCAGGGTCTCAATTCCGGCCATTCATCAATCCTCATATGGAAAGATTAATACATGGTGGCATAAATTACGAAAGAGATTACAAATTACAATTCAAATAAAACAAAATGATAAGTGACTGAGAATCAAAGAATGTTGTTCACCTGTTGAGTGGGACTCCATTAAAACACAGAGAATGGAATGATATGTAATAAGAATAGTGTAGAATAAAAAAAATCGAATTTTCCGTCTGTTTCTGTCCAAAAAAAATAGCATTTTGAAAAAAAATTCAGATTTTATAAAAACTAGTATGTTACTTTTCTTTAAAAATTGAAAAATAAAAATACTAGTATTTTATGAAATTTGAACAAAAAATCAAAAAAGTTTTTTTTTTTATTCAAATGGACAAAAATTAACTGGAAAAAAAAATCTCAACTTTTTTTTCAATATTTTTTTTGAGAAACCAAATAGTACCTAAAGCTTACAACGCAACCTAGCGTCCACAGTGTAAAGGGACCAACCTGGAGATGGTGCCAAGCCTTAATCATCAAGTACAGTACAATAATAGCTAACTGGCATCAACGTAGTCGCATAAGAACATTGAGAAGCTGTGACTTCTTAGGCTGAAGAGATTAGGCGTTACTGTATTATAAATCTTAAAAAAAAGAGATGTATTGTTAAGGTAATAAATTGAATGATTGTTTCGCATTAGAGAACTATTCTCATAAGATACTAGTCACAATAGGAAATCAGTTTGAGTCAAAAGGCTTACCCCCCAAGCATAGACATATCTTCTAAAATAACTTCTTTACTCCAAGATATAACATTTAATTGTTTGGAGAACAAAAATACTCGAGCCTTTGCGGTGTAGAAAAGCTGTAAATAAGCTTATGATTTTAATTGTTGGAAATCTGGTAATACCAAACGTCGAGAATTCGCAATTTGCTCCAACACCGACTACTGTTTATCCGGTACCCAAATCAAATTTTTATCATAAATCTGACTCATCTTCTGCAACAGAGTAGCTTCAAACCTAAATTCTTTTTTTGAATCTCTCTCATCCTTCTCTCGTTTTGTATAAATCCAGAAGACCGCTCTCTCTCATCCTATACACCTATGCACAAGATATAATAATGACCCACAGCCAGGATAATCACACACGTCCACTTGCACCCACATACTAGGTGCGTTCAAAATTATAACCATCTTAACTATACCATATGGTTGTGACTAAATTATACCATTACTAGCAAAATAATAATATCTATGCTATATTTATAGCTTACATCAAAAGTTATCCAATCATAGTCCAATTAGATTTCTACTTTAATCCAACTAGAATTCAACTACAAATCTAATCAAATTCTAACAAAAATAACCTTATTCTAAAACTTTAGTTTTTTTTTTTTTTTTACAGAATGAAAGATGTTAGTGTCACTTTTAACAAAAACAAATCATTAGCACTTATTCAGACGTGAAAATCGACTAGATTTAGATTGTTATGAGGATTAACTTAATTCCAAAAGCCCTACATTGCGCTTGTCATGTGCAAAGGAACAAAACTAGCTGTTTGAATTGACCACCCCGAAAGAAATAGCCAATAATGTTTTTGTATACACCCCATCACTCTATCCTGTTGGTGTCTTCTCAATTATAACAAGTACCCCATGCTCAAAAAGTGCTTCTAGTGGTGAGAGAATGGTTGCCGAGCTAGTTTAATTGTGGAGATCTCGTATAGAAAACTTTGTGGCCAATACTCTTCAATTCAATGCCCATCTCTCCATTTTTTCCAAAACTAAAACATACTACAACAAAACTAAATTTCCTAACATGCATAAAGTAGATGGGTCGTCTGATTCAGAGATCAATGTACGTAAATCAATGATCGAATGCAATTTACTGAGAGTTTGCCGCCGCAGCTTCCACCAATCCAAACCCACAACAATCGATGCAAACGCGTTGCTAGTGTAGCATTCTTACTTGTCGTGAGTTGTATGTTGAATGATGTAGAAGTTATAAGAGATAAGAGTAATGCTATCAATTTTTTTTCTTTTTAATAGTAGAATAGGTGAGATATGAGATTTATATAACTATGTACAGTAGTAACATTTTCTGGTATGATAAACAAATGCAATTAAAGATCTCTCAACGTAGTATAGTACTAGTCCCCTCGACCAGATCTAAAAGGCTTGTTATTTGACTCGAGCCATGAATGCCAATTCCCCACACATTTAATGCACCCCACCCAACTTTTTCAATTGCTCAGCTGGATTTTAGAAAGCTTCCAGATACCTTGATACCATGCGTCAGACAGAGCAACCCCACCAAAGCAAAGCAGACATCCTAAGGAGGCAAAGGCTCAATCAATCCTAGTGATGCTAGCTAGCTGCTGTACCAGAAACTTTATTTGAGCATAACTGCTTAGTTAATTGTACGCGCACAATAAATAATTTTTAGATTTGACTCTTAATTGTGAAAAGTTAAAGGCCATTTTGGTTACAATGTTGTAGGATATTGCTGTTGGTTTAAAAAGGCCTACGAAGGAAAGTCATTTTGGGCGGATTATGTTTAGAATTAGAATAGTGTGAGGTTGATTGACCGAGTCACAATTATTAAAATTCGTGAGCGTTGTGTCTGTATGGTTTAAATAAATTGATTGCATACTTTTAGCAACTCGAATTTTTGCGATTAATGATTAGCGCCAACGATCAAATAGTTATGCTGTTACATAGAGTGACAGTCTAAGAATTTTACATCAATATATTTGAAAAAAAATTCTACATGTTGTAGACTTACAAGTTTCAAATAAAAACTTTTGCATTTGAGCCTTGGAGCCTAAGTTTTAGCTTCCACAACAAATTAAGATAACACCTGGTGAAGCCAGAAGTAGAACAGCACTAGATTTTACTAAGTTAGTTAGTTATTATAGTGACAAAATTGGCTTATCGACACTAATCAATCAAGGCGCATTAGTTATGAGGTATATGAGGCAATTAAGTACTCATCAAACCACCACATTCTCATCAATACCACTCACGCAGAGGAGCGAACCAAAGTCCTCAAAAGGCATCTTCGAAAAAGCAGCACCGCTCCTCATCGATCTCATTCCCAAGATGATGCAGGGCATTGGCTTCTTCCTACTCCTCTTCTCCTCCCTCCACCTCTCCTCTCCCAGTGCCTTAGCCTACATTGGCGTCGGCGGTGGAGTTGGGGTTTGGATCAATGGAAGGGGAACCACCCCCACCTCCTCCTCCTCCTCCTCGTCCTCCACCCAAACACCACCGGACCCTCAAAACCCTAGCCCCATGGCCACCGAGTTCGCAGCTCTCCAAGCATGGAAACAGGCGATAACCGAAGACCCGTACGGCATTTTAGCCTCCTGGGTCGGGCCCAACGTTTGCTCCTACAGAGGAGTCTTTTGCTCAGAACCCCCTGAAGAATCCCCCCACTTCTCCCCCAGCGTCGTCGCGGGCATAGATCTGAACGGGGCGAACCTCGGGGGTTACTTGGTAAGAGAGCTCTCCCTCCTCACCCACCTCAACTTCATCCACCTCAACTCCAACAGGTTCCAAGGAACGGTCCCGGAGAGCTTCAAAGATCTGCAGTACTTGACGGAGCTGGACCTGAGCAGCAACCTCCTCGCAGGGCCCTTCCCCGCGCCGACCCTCCTCATCCCGGGGCTCATCTACCTCGACCTCCGGTTCAACAGCTTCTCCGGGGAGCTCCCGGAAGCGCTCTTCCAGAAGCAGCTCGACGCCATCTTCCTCAACAACAACCAGTTCGAGGGCCAGATCCCGGCGTCCCTCTGGGCCTCCCCTGCCTCCGTGATCACCCTCGCCAACAACAACCTCACGGGCCCCATCCCGGCGAGCTTCGGCTACAGCTCCGGGATCAGGGAGCTGCTCTTCCTCAACAACAGGCTCACGGGCTGCATCCCCGAGGGGGTCGGGTTCCTAGCCGAGGTCGAGGTCCTGGACCTGAGCTTCAACTCCCTCGGCGGCGACATCCCGAGCACGCTCTCCTGCTTGAGCGGCATCGAGGTGCTCAACGTCGCGCACAACGGGTTGACCGGGGAGCTCCCGGACATACTGTGCGAGCTGAGGAGCCTCGCGAACCTGAGCGTCTCGTTCAACTTTTTCTCCGGGTTCGGAGCGGATTGCACGAGGGAGCTCCTGATACGGAACGTGGGGTTCGACTTCGCCGGGAACTGCATTCCGGGGCGCGGCATGCAGAGGCCGCCGCCGGAGTGCCCCGGGTCGGGGCCCGGAGCCGGCCTCAGCTGCTTGCGGACGCGCCCCGCGGGCTGCGGCGGAAGCGGACTTCGGGTCGGAGTCGGGATCCCCGGAATCCCGTTTACGCTCAGCACTACGCTGCCGATCCCGGTTCCGTGAGGAAGTGCCGGGTCGTTCGTGGATTCATTAAATTGGAGTGATTGTGATTCGAGTTGTGTTGGTAATCTACAACACACATTGAAAGGCATTTATTTTGAATTTTGATTTTTCCTTTTTTTTAGGGGTTATATATATAGAGCAGGGCTGCTGTGCTAGCAGGAGCACGGAGGTTTCCGTGCTCCTGAGCTGTTTTCGATGATGAAATTTCCGAATCGACGATCGGCTCCGTTAGACTTGATCTAGGGTATTTTAAGTTTCTAGAAAATAATTTTTGCGATTTTTCGATATTATTTACTTAGTGATCGAAAAAATTTAAAATCAATAATTTTTAATGATTAATATCTGCCGTTTTCAAGTTTAACGATGTAGAAGTATTCAAATCAGATGAAATTTTGATACAAAATTCTTTATACTATGTACAACAGGATCAATATTTTTGATCGAAAATTTTAGTACTATATCACCACTTTTTATAAGATTTTTATTTTTAGCCGTTGAAAATTATTGATTTTGAATCCATTCGATTGCTAAGTAAATGATATTGAAAAATTGCAAAAATTATTTTCTAGAAACTTCAAATACGTTAGATCAAGTCTAACGGAGCCGATCGTCGATTCGAAAACTCCATCATCAAAAATAACTCAGGAGCACGGAAGCCTCTGTGCTCCTAAGAGCACAGCAGTCCTGCTATATATATATATATATATATATATATATATATATGAGAAATATTTAAGTTCTATGTAAGTATTTGCGCAAAGTTGGTATTTTATTATGAGGCACCGCCCGATTGATTGAGCTCTTGTCTATTTAATTGCACGCATTTGTTGCCACGGGTATCTATCATAAATCTCGAAATTTTTGTATAGATAATCTAGGAATCTAATTATCAACTTTGTGCGAATGTTTGTGATCTGGTACGTTTGTAGCTGTGTATACATGCAATAAATTAAAACACTTATATTTCGGTGTTTTGTTCTGGTAATTAGTGGCGGTAGAATCTAGGTAAATGTTTGGTTTTGGGACTGCAATAGAAGGAAGGGCACCTTAACCTATCATATAAATGTATATGCGGTTGATTAATATGTTATTTAAAAGATCAATCTTATAGATGAAAATATGAATCATAAAATAAATGGTATAAAAATCAAACTCAAGGAGTGTAAAACAACCATCATTAATTCTTTGAAGTACCAAAATGATGGTTGTAAATAAAATTAATTACCAAGGCGATCGACAAAACAAGCAAAGGAGGTGTCATCCAACTTATTCAAGAAGCAAGGTCCATGCCACAATTCCTTCATAATTAAAACACTAAATTACCCCTCTTTATTAGGATAAACTAAAACACATACATAGCCAAGCCTAGCTTAGAGAGAGAAAATTACGAAGTAATCAACCTCACTAATCAATAATTAACCGATATAATACATGGGATCAGGGAGCTTGAAGGTGCGGTTACCCTCGGGTTGGCCTAAGATATCGCTCCACTGATCTCCGATGTTTCCGACTATGTTGTATCCTTCATTTTCCAGCTTCTGCCTCTCTCCGGATTTGTACGACACGGCCGATCTCTTGTCTCCGTCTCCTCTGCACCCAAAAATAGTTTGCAATAATAATATAAGAAAGGGGTGATTGCTTACATATTCATAAAAAAATTTCGATTTTTTAATATATCCGTCTTAAAAAGTTAATGTTGAAAATACTTTTTTTACGTTCCGACTATTTCAAATATATTTTTATAGAGTTAAATTTCGTTAATGAACGATTAGCTTATCTATATAAAATTACTAATTTGTCCTTTCAAATATATCTTTCCATAATCTTCACCGACTTTTCACATTTATCCTGATTAGGGGTACAAAAGTATTTTGATTTTTGGTCTTTTCAAATATACCATTCTACTATTACCAATATTTCTTATTTGTCCTTAAGTTAATGGCAAAATAAATGTTTTGAATTTTTTTAATTCTAGTAAATTTTTAACTCAAGTTAACTTAGCGGATGATAACTTACAGACCTAGTAGGCTGCTGGTGGATTGTGTGGAAGATTAGAAACGACACGATCTTTCAGAATATTATCCCTAACCCCGAGCTAGCGGTTCGCAAATTCAAACTTCTAACGGAGGAGTGGGACCTTCCCCTCGTTTCGTAACTACTACTACTTCTTCTTCTTCTTCTTCTTCTTTTTATTTTTAATTGTTCTTCGGGGCCTGGTTGCTTCACAATTATAGTCTAATTCATCAGTCCAATGAATGAAGCGGGTAGCATGCTATCTCTTTCTCAAAAAAAAAATTTAGCGGATGACAACTGTAGGAATATTTTACAATAACAGAGAAAATATGAAGGATATATTAAAAAGAAAAAAAAAAAGAGAAAATAAATGAGATATTTTTAAAACTTTGAGGGGTATATAGGCAATTATTTTTATAAAAAAAAAAAAAAAAACTTAAAAAGAAGAGTTGCAAAAAAAGCCGTGCTCTGTAATTAGAGCTGAACAAATCCAGCCTACGATCTAACTGCTCTGATCTGAGACGACTAATCGAGAAAATCTTTGATCCCGCTGGCTTGGCCCAGCCTGACAGGAATATTTGAAACCTCGCTTTTTTTCTTTTTTTTTTTTTGTAAGAATTAAAATTAAATAATTTTTTATATAAATTTAAATTAAATAAGAAAAAAATTAATAATGTTAGAAATCTGACATGACTCAAATTGAAAATCTCCTACTCTACTATGGTACTATGAATTTAAATTATTAGAAAACGATGTTTATATGTTTTTACGAAAATGAAACTTACTAGCCCGGAGCAAATCTCGCAGAGGTTTGTGTGTAAATCGTAAGTTTCTCAACTGGGAGACGATGAAGGGGTAATAAACAAATAAATGCAGTACTTGAGCACGAGTTTTTCCCAGGTGTGGTATCCGGCTCGCTTTAAGTTTCGTGCAGTGACGTCCCTCTGGTTCTCGGTCCGACCGGTGAGGAAGACGATCTTGATGCCGAGGGAGAGCAGCTTCTTGTAGAGATTCAGGCTCTCCGGTAGCGCAGGCGCAGCTCCCTCGTTCACCCACGCATTGGACAATGTGGGATTGAAGGGCTCTACCCTACGGAAGTTAAATTCAAAAGTTACACACTTAACATTCACCGCAATGATCAGCACAGTTGATTAAAAATTTAATGGCTAATATTTGAAAATTCAAGTTCGAAGCATAATTATTTATCTTTCTTAAAGAAAAACAGAAGTTATATGTTTAACCTAGGGTAGTTCAAATTTGAAAGATTTTGATTTTTTCAGATGCCGGAACACACTTTTATGTTTCTTATTTGATAAATCCCTAGTATAAAACCAGATTGTAAATATGAAATAACTGGCAGAAAAAAATTAATTGTTTGAGAGATTTTAAGTTTTAAAAAATATAGATACTGTAGATTCAATAATGTTTTTGTATAAGTTAGTATATTTTGGCAGAGAATTTATTTTATTGAATTTACAACGCAAGTATGGCCAAACATTAGCAGTGGTCAGCTTTCATGAATAGGTACTGTCACACTTTATCAATAATAATTTATAGAACTATCTCGTTGACTAACCAATAGTTTAATTTAATAGATCTAAACATTTAGCAATTAAAATAAAAGGATGCGCTGCCAATATACAATGCTCTTAAATAACAATGGTCAATTTGTAAAAAAATCTACAAGTTTGGAACTTTTGCAAAACTGGCCAGTTTTTTTCGATTTTGCAGCTTTGGGTCGAATTTTTAAAAAATTGTTTAAAATACCCTTATTCCTTTCTCTCTTTTTCTTTTTTTTTTTCTTCTCTCGTTTTTTTTTTTTTCCTCTCCAAAGAGAGCGGCAGAGGCGGAGGTGATCCGCCTCACCTTTGCCCCCCGCGCCTTCGCCCGTGTCCGCTCACCACCCACCCTCCTTGCCTCCAACCCCACCAAGGCTACGCTCGCCACCACCCTTTGGGACATCCTTCCTCACTTCCACCCTATGCGCCCTCGATCGCGCCCGCTCACCCACCCTCTCCTTTCCTCTGACCCTACCAAGGCTACGTTGTGATCCTCTTTTTTTTCTCTCCAAACCTCCTCCACCGCCTCCGTGGATCTTTGCGACCGACCTCCACCTCTACCTCTATTGCAGCAAATTTTTCACACACCAAACCCACTTCTGTAAATCCGCCGTCCTCACCACCGCCACTGACGACGAAAAGGAAGCGCTTCTCAGCGCTAAGAAGCTCACTGGCGAGTGAGGAGACACGTGACCCACCGCGCCCATCTAGGGCCGATGACGAGCGAGGTGGAGACGAAGGAGAGTATGAAGACACCTAAAAAGATGGTGGGGTGGCTGCGAGCGCGGCTTTCTAGAGAGCAGCGGCAAGCGCGTCCTCGGTGGGGTCAAAGGCGAGGAAGTTGGGAGGGGGGGTGCACGGGAGCATCTCTAGTCAAATATTTTTATTTGCTTAAAATAAAAAAAATAACTAAAAATAAAAAAACTAGAGAATGAGGAAAAAAAAAATGAAGTTGCACTGTTAAAATAAAGTTACACTATTTTAAAAGAACGTTACACTATATAAATGTAAGTTGGACTTTTTAAGATATAAACTAGACCATTTAAAATAAAAGTTACACTCTTTAAATAAAAATTGCACTCATTGGGAGAAGAAATAGTGTAATTATCTCTTAATTAAATAGGGTAATTTTCGTTTAAAAAATATAATTTTTATATTAAAGAGTGCTCTTTGCGAGGAAAAATAGTATAACTATATTTTAAATAGTACAATTTTTGTTTAAACAGTGTAATTTATATATTAAAAGGGTGCTCTTTGAGAGGATAAATAGTGTAACTATCTTCTAAATAGTGTAACATTCATTTAAAGAGTGTAACTTTCATATTAAAAGGTACAGTTTATATTTCAAGAGTACAACTTACGTCTACAATAGTGTAACGTTCTTTTAAATAGTGTAACTTTATTTTAATGCAACTTCATCTTCTTCTTCCTTATTCTTTAATTTTTTATTTTTATATTTTTTTATTTTAAGTAAACAAAAATACTTGACAAGAAATGCTCCCGTGCACCCCCGCCTTCTTCGCTTTCGTCCACGTCGAGGCTGCGCTCGCCACTGCCTTCTGGGACGCCGCGCTCACCGCAGTCCCACTCTTTTTTCCGGCGTTGTCACGCTCTCCTCTGTCTCCACCTCGCTCGTCGGCTTCGGATGAGCGTTGTGGGTCGCATGCCCCCTCCTTCGCCTGCGAGCTTTTTGGAGCCGAGAAGCGCTTCCTTTTTGTCGTCAGCGGTAGTGGTGAGGACGACATGTTTCCAAAAATGGGTTTGGTGGGTGAAAAACCTGCTGTAGTGAAGGTAGGTCGCAAAGGACCGCAGATGCGGTGGAGGAGGTTTCGAAAAAAAAAAAAAAAAAAAAAGAGGATCACGGTGTAGTCTAGGTAGGGTCGAACGCGAGAAGAGCGGGGGGTGAGTGAGCGGGGTTCAGAACCCGTGGGGCGGAGCGAGGAGGGCCGTCCCAAAGGGCGGCGGCAAAAACAGCTTTTGGTGGAGTCGGAGGCGAGGAGGGTGGGTGGTGCACGGATGCGGGTGCGGATGCGGGGGGCAGAGGCAAGGCGGTCGCCTCCACCTCCGCCTTTCTTTTCGGAGAGGGGAAAAAAAGAATGAGAAACAAAAAAGAGTGGAAAAGGAATAATGGTATTTTAGTCAGTCTTCTAAAAATTCGGTCCGAATCTGCAAAATCGAAAAAGATAGTCCAATTTTATAAAAAATCAAAACTTGTAGGATTTTTATACAAATTGGCCAATAATAATTGAGCCTCAACATACGCCAAACAAAGAAGGTCCTTTTTGTCATGGCATGCAATTATTTTGTGAAATATTCATCTCCCAGCACCAAATTTAGTAATCAAAAGGTTTATCAAAAAGTTCAAAACGTTCTGATGCTGTAATTGGATTTCCTCTTTGAGAAAAAGAATAAAATTCACGAAGCATGCATGTTTATGCAAGAATCCTATAGAACTACTTACTCTAGCCATATATTATTTACATAAAAAAGAATTTTAAAAGTGTTTAAATCAAAAGTATAGGATCAAATTTATTGAAAATGGGAATAATTAATTAGCACATCCATACATTACATCCGGTATACAAGTGGAAGATTCGTAAATTATTGAAAAAACTTTAGGTCCCTGAATAATCTCACAAGCCCTTCATAATTAATATCGTCGTTGTATATTATTATAATGTGGTGATAAAACTATATATTACACGTTTAGTTATGTTTATGAGCCAGCTAAAATTTTCTACACCACATGTGTCACGCTATAAGTATATTATTGTGGAGCATCTAAAGCATATCTCTGTCGAGATCACCAAAATATTTCCTTCACATTTGCAAAGTTAGTAGGCGATCAAATCAAAGTCTTATTCATGTTTCTCTCAAAAGAATAAAGTCTTATTCATGTTGAAAATGGCAGCATATTGATTATGTAGAATATAAAGGAGAAATTCTAAGCTTGTAATTCAAAAAAGATACTGACCGTCCCCAGCGCAAGTGGCAAAAGAGCTTGGTGGTTGGTACCCGAGACCCAAGTTCGAATCCTAGTTGATTCACATTTCCAGCTAAGTTTATTTCTAAGTGAAATAAACGATGCGGATAGCATGCTACCTTTCTCTCTCAAAAAAATAAAGAAAAGAAAAGGATGGTAATATTACAAATTTACAATCCTTAATTTTCTAGAGTTGCAAATATATATTTTTAAATTTTAGTAATAAAAAAATAGATGATAAAATTAGTAGACGAATATGGTAAGATTACAACTAACTATTGGTCGTAGGCCCATCAAGGGCTAAGGTTTTCTACTTATCTTTTTAGTTGTATTGTTTTAAATGCTGTAATTCGGAAAAGATTGTTTAGACATTAATTCTCTTAAACAAAATATTCAACTCTTTGGACGAAGGGATTTCAGGATCACACATTTTTTGGGTTGTATAGTTAACATTTCTCATATTAAAACTACAAGAAATGCTACTTAATTAAGCCTACAATCAAAAATAATTGTAATTTTTATAATTCATAATTCAATAATTTGAAGAGTCTCTTTGATTTTTTAATTAAAAAAGAAAGAATGAATTTTAATTTACCTCTATGTGGTTAAAAAAGCTGCACTAAATTATCATGTGGTTGAGCGTATTTTTATTTTTCCATCACGTAGATCAATACGTTATATTTAACTATTTTATAATTTTATTTTTATGTTAATACAAGAAACTATCACCTATTTTATTTGGCTGCAAAATTTTCCGATAAATTAGTAACAATGAGTTCAACCACAAAAGGGCAAAATCAAATTTACCCAAAAAAAATAGGCAATTAACAAGTAATTTAATACATCTTTTTTAAAATCTATAGATTAGATATTAAATAACTTATAAGTAAAATCATAAAAAAATAAAAATTGAAATAGTGATAAAATTATTTTTTTTAATAATTTTTTTATTATTATTATTTAATTTAGTATACTATATTTTTACTATATGAAATTTAGTGTATTATAATTTTATTTTTTTCATGCTTTGGTGTTGTCATAATAAATTTCAAAAGAGTAATTATATATTGCGACGCAGATGGGGTGTTAATGGCATAGTAAGAAAATATATATAATTACGATGAAACAATT